>NC_134850.1:67969552-68272582 GCF_965363235.1 Mytilus galloprovincialis | reverse complement strand
TACGGTATCAGAGCACTTGAAAATTACTATGTAGCGTAAAGTCTGTCTATGCTGCATAGTATATATTTTCACCATTTATAGTATACTAAATATCGTTACACATGCGTATGCTTGTGTTTTTGGTTTTTTCTTTTTTTATAAAAGGTTTGCTAAAAGTTGCAAATTGAACAATTGTTGTGTGTGCAAAGGATAATTTGTACAAAATGCATTTAGATATATAAACTGCAGTCTCGGGTTATGCAAATCATATGTCTACACATCAACATTCACTACATCTTAGAATTATAATATTATACTTATAGACCCATTGACGACTTCCAACTTTTGAATTTAAGTTTACTGACGTAGCGTAGTATTAGAGAATAAAACATGTTTCCCAGTATGAGTGAACTCCTTTGACTCGAAAATAACCCGTCTTATTTGGTTTGGTTTTGTAGTAGTTTAATGTTTCTGTTGTCCTCTTATAGTTGATGCGTTTTACATTTAAGTTTTACTTTATCGAGTTTTGAATCTTGAACAGCGGTAAACTATTGTTCCTTTTTTAATCATAATTTGAAATATAATTCACACGACATATGTGTCTCAATACGATTGGAATTTAACCTCGAATAATAGCTAGCTGAAACTTTCACTATAGCTGGTCATTTCTAAATTATCTAAATCTATAATCCGGGTTTCCTGTACCATAGCTATCAAAAATAAAGCCTACAAGGCACGGCATTGGTGAGAATGGTAATTTTGTGACAATGAATGTCTTCTTTAAGTTATCAATTTCAAATGCCGACTATAATAATTCATATGTAGATTCTGTCTCTTTTCCTTAATGTCATTTATTTAATCACTTTTTGTGTTCAACGTGACGTCTGAAATGTGCAATAGAAATTAACATGTTAGGGAGCAACAGCCAATCACTAAAACATATTAAAGGTCGACAAATTTAAGTCCACTTTGCTCTTACCCCTTGTTGATGTAGCTGTCAAACCTTTGTTGATATTTTACAATCTTTGATACGATCTATAAACTAGATTCCTAAGTAGATTGAATGGACTATCATTCCATGTGATATTGCAATACATTTATTTGATAGGATCGTCTAGTTTGTAATCAGGTTGTATAATGATTCATATTGGCCGCTGGTTTTGATGTCATGTTTTGATATCTTCCTGTTTTGAGTTGCTTGTCCTATTGATATTTACCCATCATTTTACACATCGTGTAGATAACCTACATGAACGACCACTATATACAGTCATCTTCCTTCACCTCAATTTACGTTTATAGCGTTTTACAAATTAAGATAGATGCTAACTTACAAATAAATTATGGGTTTTTTTTCTTATGTTGTTAACAATTACCTTTGTACTTAATAAAAAAGTTAGTTAAAATAATTAATACCATTATTAGATTGATAAAGATAATTACAAAGAACGTGTAATCAACGTGAGTTTTGTCTATATATAGTATGTTAGATAACCAATGAGTTATGAAACTAATTTGAACCGATACTAAATATATGTATAATAATACAGTGCATGTAAGTGAAGCATGTGAAATGAGTAAAGATGCCATTTATTATACTTTTTGGAATGTCATATAAGACACTTATACCGAAACTGACACCGCAAGCAGACTAGGAAAGGGAACGTATCAAAATTTAGAAATAATCTCAATTAACAACTAACAAAACCCATATTGTTCATAACTTTAAGTTCAAATTGTCTATTGTGTGATAGAAAAGTAGATTTTGAAATAGTATAATGGTGTGTTCTTTAAATGAAATAATATCTTTTCATGGTATCGTAAATTTTTGTTCTTCCCTCTCCAGAGATATTTTTGTTTTACATTGTTTGGATAAAATAATAAATTGCAAGAAATGGTAAAAAGGATACTCTTCAGTATGGCAATGTTTATATTAACATTTTTAGATGTATACAAATGTCATCTGTAAATAATTAAGTCTGGAAAGTCGTTTCCAAATTGAATTCGAAACTCGTACTCATTTTTTTCTTTTAAATCATTACTAAATATGTAATGAGATTCAAATAGTTTTATAAATGCGTATCGTCCAACGTGCAAAATATACTAACAATTGACGTCTTTTCACTCAAAGCGTTAGATGTGTGGTGCTTGATGTGTTTGTCTTAGAAGACAAGTTTATATTTAAGTAGAAATTGTGCTTGAAAGTTATTATCTATTTTGATATTAATTTCAAACAAAATCCGAAAAAAAAATTAGTTCCCCGTCAATCAGAATTAAAAGAAATCAAGGTGACAACAAAAGGTAAAAAACTTATCATTCTCTCAGTTTATAGTCCTCTCAGAATTAACTTCGTTCGTCGGTAACTGGATAAATATTGTCAATCATATTACATCTTCTCTGTATATATGTTATAATCCGTGCCCATAACAATGCCGTCAACAGTGCCTTCAAATATACATTCTATTCATACGAGATATACAAACTTTATATGAGATAATTAGATTATCATTAAAGTCAAAGATTAATATTATTTCTTATGAAAGTTAATACATAGTTGCACTACGTTTTTGTTATATATTGTAAAAGAACTAGTTTATATATTTAAAATAAATTAAAGTGCAAACAACTAGTAATCCGAAAAATTATAAATGACCGTACAATGAATCTAAAGCTTTTTTCGGTCTTTCCGTTATTTCAAAATGTATACACTGCTGCAAATTTATGAATGGAGAGAAAATTGGCTGCCATATACGTGAGAGGTTTAGCTAGCGTATGTTTAATCCCAGGTATCTACACAAGAGAATGCTTGAACCAACTCAGGAATATGCCAGTTGTTATCCATTCATTTGATAAGTTTGTACTTTTGATTTTGCCATTTTACTACAGACTTTCCGTTTTTAATCATCCACGTAGTTCAGTAAGGTTTATCATACTTTTTATTGAAACACCAGTTTAAAGGCATGTCTTAAAGGATGACATGTGATTGGAAGTAGAAATTACGTTCATACAGCTGGACGAGAGACTTTCACGGCTACTCCCTTTTTCCCAACAACCGTATGTATATACATTTTCCAGTTCTAGAATCTAGTTGTTCTGTTTTACAAACAAAAAGATGCAGTTTTGTAGTGGTATATGTTGCTATATGTCATATCTGTTTTTTCGTTCATTATTTTCTAGATCGATCAGACCGTTAGTTTTCTCTGTTGAACTATTTAACGTTTCGGGGACTTTTATATTTGACTATGCTGTATGGCGCTTTACTCAATCCTGAAGGCCGTATGGTCATCTAGAGTTGTTAATTTCTATATCATTTGATCTGTTGTAGAATACTGTATAATTAACAATCCTACCAGATCTTACAAAGTCAGGTATATGACAGTTGTTATACATTTGTTTGATGTGTTTGATCTTTTGAGTTTGCCATTTAGTTTGGGACTTTTCTTTTTGAATTTTTCTTGGAGTTCAGTATTTTTGTGATTTTACTTGTTTACCTCTATACATATTACGTATTGTTTCACCATATAAGCTTATTTGCTTTTATCATTGTCAATCAAGTTCATTTAGTTAAATTAGCTATAAATTGACTAATTTTGATAAAATTGTATAATATCATAAGTGTTTGGTCTTATATCATGTATATTTAGAAATGAAATTGCTGTTCAGTTATCAGATTTTTCTAAATATCTACTTGTTCACTGTAACATCTTGCATTAGACCATTATTATTATTTTCCTGAATATGATGATTTTAATTACAATATCAACGTTGCATGTCATAGTCGAGATTGATACACCTGCTAGCTAAACTAATTAGATTCGACAAATAGTAACCATTTACGGTTATATTACACGTTTTATTTATTAATTATCAAAAATAAAGCAGGGTTAGTGTTCCCTTATCTATTCATCAAGGAATATTTAGTTATGTGAACCATATGTAATTACGAGTTTTGTTATTCTTTATTTTCAGGAAATCATTAATGACTTTTTAAAAAAATCATGCATACGTCATTTTTTCAAAAATTAATTGATCATTAGGATTTTTAAAATTGACGTTGAAATATAATTATTGAATATTCCGTTATTTACATCTTATTTAGAAATATATAAAAAAAAGTTGACAAACAATTATATCAAAGTTTTTAATCAATTGAGTGATACGTAAAAGTTCAAGGTGATATCACTATCTCCTTTTAAAACTAGTTAGATAACGATACTCAAAATAATTAATGATGATTACACTTTAGTGGTGCATTCAAATCTCTTATTCTTCAAATTATTTATCGATCCTATAATAAAGCACATCAAATATGTGGGCAAAAAAAAAACCGTAAAATGAGTAAAACTGTTGTTTGCCCAACGACGACATAAAACAAATAAGTATATGCTTCTCAAGTATATAAATGAAAACAAGAAGCTGAATAAATAGAGGTCGCCGTGAGGTCTCCAACAAGTCGATTTATTGAACTATAAAGCATTAAAGACTGTCACATAATGTTTTTCTTATATCCGATTATAAGAGTAAAGGAAGGTTAAAATTACAAATGTTTCAGTACAATACTGTATTTGTTATCTTCTACTAATTCATATATTTGTTTCTTTTCTTGTTATGATATTATGTTTTGTTTTAATTCTCTCAAACAATTATGCATATGTTTGCATGATACTGAGTGTAAATTGCTACATTATAATATGCCATGCATTTTTTATGTCATGTAAGTATTTGTTTAAATTATTTGCGTATTTACCTATTTGGATTTAACAGCTTCTTTGTATCGCATCATGTTGCATAGGACCTTTGCAATATGATGAACAGGTTGTATATACAATCGGAAAGCTGACTCCGGTTTGACCCCATTTCTTAAAGCATCAATAGACGTCATGTGATTACCATATATGGGCATTTTCTAATCCAAAAAAGTGAAGTCCGTTTTTTGAAATTTGTAAAACATTTTATGAATTAAAACTAATTTCCTTTAAAGTGAACATTTATTCTTTAGTTTTCTATGTTGTGTCATGTGTACTATTGTTTTTCTGTTTGTCTTTTTCATTTTTAGCCATGGCGTTGTCAGTTTGTTTTAGATTTATGAGTTTGACTGTCCCTTTGGTATCTTTCGTCCCTCTTTTCCTGAGTATATAAGAAATATATTACTCAACTCAATTATGGATTAAACTCATTTTTTTCTCTCAAAATGTGTCTTCAAAGTCAAGGTGTTGACGAAAAAAATTGGTCACAGAAAATTAAAATCATAATTTTCTTTCTCAACTTCTCGGGAAGCAATGCTGAATTTAAATTATGTTATGTAACATAAGTATGACTATGATATGTCAATTTTTTCAAACATAAAACAAAACACATAACAAACACTAAAGCCTGAGAAAATTTAACTCAGCCAACAATTCTGCGAGTTATCAGGTACTCCGGATGAGAAGTATATCCTGCTCCACATGTGATAATTGTCGTATTTTCTAAGATTGAATGTCGTATTTTTAAACATAATGGACTGGGTTTTCTACGAATGTAAATATGGAATTGACACATACCAAGTTAATTATCTAACAATGTGACATCGTCACGCATCACTATTTCTAGTATCGCTTTTATAATTAAGGTGTTAATTGACAGTATTCAAACTCATATTTGTATAAGGATTAGAAGAAGAGCAAATAACTTAATATATTGAATCGACTGTCAATCGAATTGATCCTCATATGGTAACATCAACATTTTAAGACCTCTGGGGATCTACATACATTGAATTAATTGACAAGCAATTATCATGATAGACAGAACATTGACAGATGTACAATGTAAAATACACAAGGCAAATAACGTGTCAAGGAATTGATTACAACATCTGTAAATATCTAAACTGAGCTATTGCGGATGAAAGTTCTTACACTTTTAATTTTGTTTATAATTTAAAGATAGGAACGTTCTAATAATAAATATTCAAAAAAGCTCGGTGATGTCCAATGCACTAATAAAATTGAGAATGGAAATGCGGAATGTGCCAAAGAGACAACAACCCGACCATAGAGCAGACAACAGCAGAAGGTCACCAACAGGTCTTCAATGCAACGAGAAATTTTCGCACCCAGAGGCGTCCTTCAGCTGGCCCCTAAACAAATATCTACTGGTTCAGTGATAATGAACCCCATTCATACACTAACTTCACACAATTTATTAAGCTTAGAACAGATAGCAGTCTTTACAATAAGACGAAAGGTATGTTAACCATGTCCCAAATTTTGTGAGTAATAACTAACTGTAACACACATGTAGCGAATGTCTATATCGTCGGTTGGAAAAAAAAACATTAAGAAATGATCCCTTTATGTGATATTTTACCCCTTTACCATCAAACAAATAATAAGTTATGCAATCCTAATAAAAGTTACTTTAGAGCATCCGTTACTGTTCTCTAATAAAAGTTTAGAAGACCTGCAAGTTAACTTTATCCTTATCAGACCAGACTAAAGGTCTGCTTTGTTTTGACTAACTTAGTGAATCAGACCTTTGTCAACGAAAAACTGAAAATATATATCTCTTCGAACTTGTAGTTTTGAGTTCTCTTAGGTTCTAGCCGCAGGATACGTTTTAATAGATGTTTACTCAAGGTTTAATCGAGCAATTAATTTTCCCAACATATATTTCTTTTCCAATAACAATTGTTAATGAAAAAAAAATGCATGTACATTCAATAATTCAAGATAAAAAAACATGTAACTGAAAAATAGCCTTTTCAAAAAACGGTGTATCAAATACATGATAAACTTTTCGTATTCTTCAAATTTCTTTCAAATATGTATATTCCTCCTCACGTAATCCCTAAAACAATAATGATTTATAATTGATAGCCTTTACGGAACGGACATTCTGTTAGATAAGCGCCAACTAAACAGAACTCTGTTTAGACAGCTTCTCATATTTATATAATTAATAAGCACATACCTTCAAGTTAAGGACACTGGCATGGTTTATACACAAAATGTACTTTTATATGTAGACTAATGCAATTTGGAGGGTTTGAGGGTGGTTTCATGACACTATATAGCAACTTCTAGATACTCATGATGAATCATACGCTTTAGTATTTAAATAAGTTGAAACAGTCAAGGAGATATTGTGACAAACAACAAATAATGGGAGGACATAAATGCCTAGATCAACGAAATACATTTAAATCCATGGACAACATTGAAATAATAAAATTAACGGTACCAATTTTCTTGCACCAGATGCGCATTTCGACAATACATGTCTCTTCAGTGATGCTCGTGGCCAAAATATTTGAAATATAATTCTCCAAAACAACTTGAACAGTAGATTTTATGAAAAGAAAGTGTTGCATGTTCATCTCTCTTCGGTCAACATGCAATGGGGTCCTAAAAGATAGTATATTTAATTCAAACATCCCGTTTGTATACGTAAATAAACTTTCAGCAGATACCTAGCTGGGTAAAAAAATCCTGTGTGCTAACTGCAGTTATTACTTAGAATAGGATTGATCTTAAACTTTGATTGCATTTGTTTTTTTCAGTCTTTATCTGATAATTTACACATTTTTCTTAACTATTCGTCCGCCGATCAAAAATTGTAAAATGAACGTTAGGCATACACAAATAATTAACAGTAGAGTGTACAGGAAGTTCAATGTAAACAATAAAACCCTTGTTAAATACTAACCAACTAATGAGTAGTGTTATACTACAATAGCCATTTTACATAAAAACAAACTATTATAATGTCCTCTGTTATTTAAAAAAGATGTGCAACAAACACAAGGTTAAAGGTTTAGCGGATAATCGGTCAAGTTTTTTTCTTTTCTTTTTTTTTATGAAATCCTGAAAAACAAGAAGATACGTTTTCAACATTGATGTACTGTAACAATTCCGTATTCATTTACAACAGGAAGTGTATTACATTGACTTTTAAATACTATCTCATTTTATAAAACAGAACTTGTCTGATCATCAAATTTTGATGTCCCTTTCTTTCTTCTGTTAAATCAACAGTTTCAAAATGAAACAGTGTCTCTTGTTTGTTTGTGGTTTATTTTTTTTTTTTTCAAATTTAACCGGAAGTTATATTGTACAGAAGTTACTGCTGTTCAAAAGTCGTACATTGTTTAAATGAGACAAAAACATAGTTCAAACCACAAACGATAAAGAAATGATTACAATACTAAATCATAACAATGCCTCAACAGTAATTCCGATCCATAGATATAAGAAGATGTGGTTTTAGTGCCAATGAGACAATTCTTCATCCAAGTCACAGTTTAAAAAAGTAAACCATTATATAGGTTACAGTACTGTATTTAACACGGAGCCTTGTCTCACACTGAACAACCAGCTGTAAAGTGCTCCAAAAATGACTTGTGAAAAGCCAATCAAACGGATAAAACCAACAATCTAATCATACCTTCATTTTACAATATTGTTTTGGATTTATATACTCTATATCGACATACTTGGGGGGGGGGGAATCATTTGAAGACAAAAGGTTGCAATGGATAAAGCGAATCGTTCTTTCTTTCATGTCTGCCGTCAGAAAAATCTTAATGTTTTAGATGAACTAAAGCAGTTTGGGATTTATTTCCCTTTCAATTCCTTCACATATATGCTGGGATCGTTACATCTTTCTTTTGGTTGAGACATTTTTTCTTTAAAAAATGTCGTAGGGTTATCGTTAGTTCTTAATATGGTTACCTTTTTGTCTAAGGTGAATAGTTGTCTTATTGGCAATCATACTTTTTTGTATATATTTGTTATATATGTCGTGTACATTTTATTATTTTGTACAGGTTCTTACCTGTACAAAAACTTTGTAAGAGTAATTACTTGTATGATGCCATAATACAAGTTATTATTTGTACAAATACAATTGTATAAGTAATTACTTGTCCATTTTTTATTGAGAAAAAGGTAATAACTTGTACAATTCATTATTCTACCTTGGCCTATTTCCTGACTACAACAAAACTTCCCCTTTAAAAAATGATTTATTTTTTAAAGGGATTTTGTCTATGTGTGTTACATTTTAGTGTTATGTCGTTGTTCTCCTCTTATATTTAATGCGTTTCCCTCGGTTTTAGTTTGTTATCCCGATTTTGTTTTTTGTCCATGGATTTATGAGTTTTGAACAGCGGTATACTACTGTTGCCTTTATTTATTATAAGTGCATCAGTATCAACTTGAAACGTTTTAGAAATTTTTATTTGATAAATATGGTAGTAAATTTGTACAGTTTAGTAGGTTATTAAAGGATACAAATGGAAAACATTAAATAAAATCTTTTAATAATTCAGTATTCACTTGTGAAAGATAAAGAGATAAATTAATGTAAAGGAACCCAAGTTCAGTTCCAAAAATCACAGCACTTCAAAAATATTTCTTTGGATGGCATGATGTTTTGAATGTAGCAGGAATTAAGTTAATTAACTCATTTGCAAAGGAGACGAAATTATTTATTATTGTAAAGTTGATCAACTTAACCCTCTGATTAGAACAGCACACCCTGGAGATAAAATTGGTCATGGAGGCATGCAAATAATAATTATAAGGAGTTAAAAAAAACACAATTTGCCAATATAAGGAGATAAGTTATCCGGATTTTCACTCATATATGTGAATATTTTGAAAAAGGTCGCTCCTCCTATCATTACTAGTCTTTAATGCTTGTAGTCAAGTCAATGTCAAAGATGTTACTGTAAGGTAGACCATGTTGATTATCAATTATGTACTATCAGGATCACTATACAAAATTCAGTGGACTTTGCCCGTAAAAGGCAGAGGTGGCTTACCAGCTCACTGAGATTGTTTTTACTTTTTGGAGCTCCACATATCCTGCATGATGTTAATTGAAGGGAATTTCTTCTTTGGCTAGAGCTTGAATTTATGTATGATAGACCACTTCCACCTCAAAGTCACGTGTCTGTAAAAATATAGAATGCTGACATAAAGAGTTTGATAATTTTATGAACACAAGGTAATAACCTGTACAAAATAATAAAATGTACACGATATATATAAATAACGATTTATAAGGACTTGCTGTGTAATAAGCACAAAACTTCATTCACTCCGAAAATAAAGACTTTCTCCAATGCGCTTCAGACACATAATAAAAGCTATAATTAATAAATATTTGACATTACAAAACATAAATACTGATAAAGTTCCTCTGTTTTTCTCAGTATATAGCAAACGCGCTATGCCTAGCTCATCTGAATAATGAATCAAGGATTTGCTTTATATATTATTTGATATATTCTGGTTTATGATTCATTTTTTTTATATTCTTATGGACGTTTAGCAAGAAATAATCAATTAAATCATGATTTATGCCATGTCATATAAAAAAGAAGATGTGGTATGATTGCGAATGAGACAACTATACACAAAAGACAAAAATGACACAGACATTAACAACTATAGGTCACCATACGGCCTTCAACAATGAGCAGAGCCCATACCGCATAGTCAGCTTTAAAAGGCCCCGATCAGTCTATTATCGACATTGGTGTTTGAATGTTCGTCTGGTTTTGCTCCGTTTCGATGTTATTGTTGCAAGTATGGTATGCTATTTTGAATTTTGTTTCAACTTTTCCCTGTGCTGTTCCGCTTTTTATTTAATTTTATAATGTAGACATCCCTATATTTCTCTAATGATTTTACACTGCTTCTTCCATAGTAGCACCTTCAATAGAATAAACCTTAGCATAATTAACAAACAAATTCATATTTCATTTCGATGTCTCTCTTGATATTTTAGTCAATCAATAGTTCAAACATATGTAAGCTGTTTAGACGTGACCTTTCGATTGCCTTACGAATAGATTACAATGTTTAGAAATGATATGCTAAAACAAAATGGTAGATCTGACAGCACAAGGTTGTTGATTTAAGTATCATATGTAAAATATTACTTTTATATGTAGTGCTGTTTACTAATTTTCTTTGCCTTTGAATTTTAATAACTTGATATTCATTCAAAATCCTAATTTTTTAAGATTGAAAATATAATGAAATTTGATGCGATTGTCATACAATTGAGAGGTTTAACGCTATAAAACCAAATTCGATCCACCATTTTCTACATTTGTACCAAGTAAAGGAATATGACAGCTGTTGTCCATTCGTTCGATGTGTTTTATAATTTTAATTTGCCATTTGATTAAGAATATATGGTATATGTTTGATAAAACAAGATAACCGAATGAGAAACAACAGCAAATTCTAACTTATATATTAAAGAGTATATTATGCGTATTTGTTTTTTTTTCTTAATTATGAAGAATATAATCTTCTTAAATTTTCAAATTATATGTTTATATTTTTGAAGTCCATGATGGTTTCCTTGGTGGTGCAGTACAACATTTTCCATAGAACTCCTCCATATTGTACCTGTGTGTTATACAACTATCTCATATGTACTTCAAATCATGACCACACAGTTAAAAGTATGAGACAGTCATTCACTAATTACAGTCAATTTTGGTGTTAATGTATTTCGATCTAATATAACAAATTCAGAAACATTGCATTGTTATGAAAAATCGTAGTTTTTGAAAAAATGGACACAAATCACTTTTCATTATTTAAATAGATTTTTATGTAAATTTTTCGTCGAATTAAAAATGTCCCCTGTGAGTCGTAAATCTGTTTTTTGCTGGACAGATTTAAAAAAAGATATATTGAAAACCCGCTAATATTCAAGTCACAACAAACATATAAGATTTATGTATTCACTGCTGCTATTCATTTTCACATATTTACAAATTGTAAATTCGTATTTACTTTCAGGATATAATTTAAATGAAAAATAAAATCAGTCTAAGACTTTAAACTTTCCGAACATCTTCAGAGAGTCAACTTGCATTATTGAAAACAAAGAATTACTCATATATTCTCAACTAAATTTATCATTTAATTTTCTTACCGTTCTAAAACACCTTAATGTTTATTGATGATATTTTCATTTTAAAGTACAACTTGGTACATATACATGCAATACAATAAACTACAATTTTTAACATAAGCAGTCCATTAACATGTATATTTATACCAACCAGCCTTTAGAGGTTTATGATGCACTAAATTTATCATTTAATTTTCTTACCGTTCTAAAACACCTTAATGTTTATAGATAAATAGATCTTTTTATTTTAAAGTACAACTTGGTACATATACATGAAATACAATAAATTACAATTTAAAACATAAGCAGTCGATTAACATGTATATTTATACCAACCAGCCTTTAGTGGTTTATGATGCACTGTCATTTATGAACGAATAATTATATGAATAAATTTCAAATCCATTAATCATGTTAATCCTTATTATATCAGAGGCTTAATTCTTATTAGATACAATGTAGTTATATCAAAATAAAATTGCCTTTTCATGTATGAAAGTAGTAGCATCCTAGCGCATTATTGTTTTATCAATATATACTGTATAGCTAGCCGCGTGTGTCACGAGAACAGCCACATTGTATGCTTTTTTTAACGGCTGTCGTCAGATTTGCCAATTTGTAGTCATCGTGAAAATAAGTACACGAAGACATTCCATGAATAAGAACCGTAATATGTTAGTTCTATATATCATAAAATTTAATCAGTTAAGTAAAACCTAATACTAAAGAAACTATTCACAGAGAGTCAATTTAATATTAATTCATTTATTCGACCAGTCAATCTTCTTTGTCCTTAAAGTCGTATTAGAGGCTTATTTTGCCAATCAAGCTGTTGCTTATCAAGTGGTTACCATAAGAAAATGCTTGTACCAAGCCAGGAATATGACAGTTTGATGTATATGACCTTTTGATTTGCCATTTGATTAAGGACTTATCATGTTCAATTTACCCGTGAGTTCAGTACTGTTTTGATGTTTTTATTTGTTATTTAAGACAAACTACGTATACAAGAGGAACAATGAAATTCATAAATAGAGATGAACCGACACAGTCATGGCTAAGAAAGAAAATGACATACAGACCAAAGTACACAAATCACAATACAGAAGAATCAAGACTCAAGAACACGAACCCCATCAAAATCTGGGGCAATCGTAGATGCTTCTGAGGGGAAAGCAGATCCTTCTCTATACACATGGCACCTGTCGTGTTGCTTCTGTTAGTACCAAACCGGTAATATTTTTATTGGGTAGTTCCCTTTCGTGAAAAGTGGACGAAATTGTAGTTATGACATAAGGACCATAACCACTATCATCTGTGAATGATGTATTGTCATAGAAATAAGCTTCTTAATTTGTAAACTCGTTTCACTGTTGTTTAGTCCTTGATTAACATCTGGTTTTTGTATTCTTTTGCCGTGATGCACAGTGATGCACAGCACGTTTGCAAGAGTTTTCCTCTTCTAAAACCTCTGATAAGTTCCACATGAACAATAAATGAAAGCAACAATAGTATATAAACTTATCATACCAGGATACCAGGATTAAAATTTTATATTACGCCAGACGCGCGTTTCGTCTACAAAAGACTCATCAGTGACGCTCGAATCAAAAAATGTGTAAAAGGCCAAATAAAGTACGAAGTTGAAGAGCTCTGAGGATCAACAATTCCTAAAAAGTTTTGCCAAATACAGCTAAGGTATCTATTCTTGAGTTAGAAAAGCCTTAGTTTTTAAAAAATTCAAGTTTTGTTAACAGATAATTTATAATTATGAACATATCAATGATAACTCAAGTCAACACAGAAGTGCTGACTACTGGGCTGGTGATAAGACCCTCGGTGTTCCAAATTCATAAATCGATTGAGAAAAAAACTAAAACTGAGTGAACCACATCAAATATAAGAGGAGACCAACGACACAACACTAAAATATACCACACACAGACAAATACTCTCATATATAACAAATTTGATTGATATGATATTGAGATTTAAACTATAACTTTATAGAACGGCTGAGTTATTTTAAACATTATAAAATAGCATTTCCAAAAATCGAATTTGTTTGTTCTTTATTTCCGTTCAGCATAACCATAAAATAAAAAATAGATTTTTTTTTTATTTGATAGTGAATATTGCACAAAGTTTTTTCACATCAACAATTAAGACTTCCTTAAATGTATTCCAGACAAATAATGAGATTATAGTTTTTATAATGTTTAACATGTAAGAAATAAAATTTGTTCTAGTTTCCTCTGCTTCTCTGAAATTAATAAAAAGACACAAGTAGGAAAACTACTAGTTTTAGCTTTTCCTGGAAAATGTGTCAAGGTTTTTGTTTGTTTGTCACATTTAAAAAATCTTGTTATATTAACTATTTGCACTTTACGGATTTCATGTTTAGGTTTTAAATGTATAAAGTCATACCATGAACATAATTGTTTTCTCATTTCGATGTATTTTCTAACTTAATCAATAACATTTGAAAATAAATGTTTTAAAATAATAAGCTTTTAACATTTCAACTTCTTCAAAATGGATGTTACTGTTTTTAAATGCTAGGACGCAATTGTATATATGACATTTCAAGGTGGAAATATATTTTAATGGTTTTTTTTTATTCTTGTCACGGAATGGTTATTTTATGATGATGTCGTTTTGCTGTATTCTTTATTGTAGGCAACGATTGGTACTTTGTTACACAAAATAAAACGTTTTGTTTTGTTTTTTTCATTTTTTTCTCGAAGTTGATTATGTTATTTTTAATGTGTACTCTAATATTGTGATGTTATAATACAATTAGGCCATATAAATGAATGGGGAAGATATGGCTCAATAAAACAAGGATTATTCCGTGACAGTTTATAACTGACTGTACTAAGCCAAAGGTACATAGCCCAAATGTGTCGATTTTGTTTTTATTTATTTGCCTACATCAGATCATTCGTTTCTTGAATTCAATTGTTTTACATTTATCGAATACCTGTAAACTAAATGCAATTTAGGCGGGTCTTAACCGAATTCGGTCACACGCTGTGATTTATAACAGTACACAAATACGCAATTATTGCCAATTGGAATACCGTAAATTGGGAAGTTTTGGAGTAGGGATATTTTGTCCGCAAAAAATCACGTCTGCGTAGCATAATAAATATGTTGTCAATAAAATAATTAATCATTTTCGTAATGTCAGTTTCAGAGAATGTTTTGTTCAAATACCATTATCTGTTCTAATTAGAGATGCCGTATTTTACTAACTGAGTTTCATTAACTTCAATCGGAACAAAGTTGGAATCAATTACTCCTGTTATTATCTGATTCGCAACAAAGTTTGTCTTATTATTGCAGATGGATGTTGAATGTATATAAATTTTGTTCGTTGGATATTTAAGAATCAACATCTCATTTCTTCACCTATGACGTTTAAATTTTATAGAAATATGTGGTGTTATTTTGATTGCTCATAAATAACATATTAATTTTGAAAAAAACATTTTGTAATGTATAAAGAATTAACAAAAGACTCGTTGTAATCAAAACAATGAAAATCAAATAATGTCTAAACAATTAGTTGGAAATGATAAGTATGACAATTTGAAATTAAATGAGAAAACTATTCGTATAAGATAGACGGACAAGACAAGACTGACAGCAGTTAAATTACAAAAAAAAACTGAACTCTGAGGAAAATTCAAAACGGAAAGTATCTAATCGAATACTAAAAATAAAAGGCCCAAACGTATCGAACGAATTAATAACAACTTTCTAATTCCTGACTTGGTACAGGCATTTTCTTATATATAAAATGGTGGATTGAACCAAGTTTTACAGCTAGATAACACTCTCACTTGTATGACAGTCGCATCCAATTTCATCATATCAATAACTATGTGTGAACAAAATCAACAATAATAATAGGTACAAATGTGAAAAAAATAAGGACACAGCAGTCAACATTGTTATCAACAAATTTCTCAATAGGTTGTTGATATTCCAATTGGCACTACTTGCGCCTCTAAAATAGCACAGGTCTGACCTAACTCAAAAATCACCCGTCTATCAAATATATTATATATCTTCTGTTTAGTATATATAACTATTATGCATACAGTATGTATAACTCATTATGTTTCTGTGCAAATAAGAAAAAAATGATTTTTTTCAAAACCTGTGCATTTGTTATACTTGATTATTATTGTAGGTATAATACTGACAAAAACTAACAACTGTATACAAATGTTTATTTACTAATATTAACGAGGCCGGGATCAGGTACCGGTACTTGATGTTTTAAACTAACAAATGTACTGATTTCAATAAAATATGATAAATTTAAAACAAAAATTATCACCCGTCCAAAATGATTTCTAGGCAACACAAACCCAAACAAAATCTTGGGGTGATCTCAGGTGCTCCTGAATTATTGGCTTAGTACAGTCACATTTAAACTGTTGAATAGTTAGCCTTGTTGTTAAGAGCAATGTCTTTCCCTTTCATCATATATGGCATTATATTATATCAGCACAATATTCGAGGAGACATTAAACATGTTGAAAATAACATAATCAACTACGAGAAGAAATGGAAACAAACAACAAAAACCTTTTATTTTGTGTATCAAAGAACCAATCATTGCCTAAAATAAAGAATACAGCAAAACAACATCACCATAAGAAAAACATTCCGTGATAAGAACAAAAAAAAAACATTAATTTATCTTTCAACCTTCAAATTTCAGATATACAATTGTGTCCTAACACTTAAAAACAGTACCATCAATTATGAAGAAGTTTAAATGTCAAAAGCTAATTATTTTGAAACATTTGTTTTCAAATATAATTGACTAAGTTCGCGAAAAAAATCGAAATGAGAAGACAAATATGGTACGAGTCTATACATTTATAGCCTAAACATTAAATCCGTAAAGTGCAAATGTTAAGATAACAACAATATTTAATATAGACAAACAAACAAAAACCTTGACACATTTCCTAGAAAAGCTACACCATGAACTAGTAGTTTCCGACTTTTGTCTTCTGATCAATCACAGCGAACCAGGGGAAACTAAAACAATTTTATTTCTTACATGTCAAAAATTGTAAAAATTATGAACTCATTATTTGTCTGGAATACGTTTAAGGAAGTTGGCATTGTTGCTGTGAAATAACTTTGTGCAATAATCCTTATTTTTTTTTATATTTTGAATAGATAATGAACGGAGAAAAAGAATAACCTAAATCGATTTCAGGAAATGTTATTTGATAAGTTATAGAAATAACTCAGTCCTACTTTAGAGTTCCAGTTTGAAGCTGAATTTCATATGGATCACGTTTCTTTATGGGAAACATATCTGTCAGGAGGCTTTGAAAAAAATGAATTATTGCAAATAATTCAGGAGCACCTGGGATCACCCCAAGATTTTGTTTGGGTTTGTGTTGCCTAGAAATCATTTTTTTTCTACGTTGAGTTTTATATAATACCATAACGTGGGTTATTTTCGCGGGTGTAAAATGTCGAGATTTTTATGTATACAAAATATTTCGGCGGGTATCATTTTGGCGGATTCAAAACGTTAATCAATACCTTTGCATGTACATTTCTAAATTTGAGGAATTTTATTTTGACGATTATGTTTTATCCGCGAAAATTAGCGAAAACTGACACCTTGCGAAAATAACTCGCTGTACGGTATTGTTGTCTGTTTGTCTTTTCGTTTTTAGCCAAGGCGTTGTCAGTTTATTATCTGTTTATGAGTTAGAATGTCCATTTTAATCACAAGTAAAATCATCAAATTTCTGATCTCAAATTAAAAAAATTTAATAAAATTCAAAAGCAAACGTCTATAATCAAATGGCAAAATCAAATAATAAAACACATCAAACGAAAGGACAACAACTGTCATATTCCTTACTTGTACAGAAATTATTTTATATTAAACTCAAAATAATTGATTGGCAAAATTTGCATCAGCTATGGCCGCATTTCGTTTGGGAGTTGTTGTTAATTACTATTTTATGGATAGCTACTATTATAGTATTTGATTTAACGTAACTGATTAAAGTTTATGATATCCCTAACTACCTTCGCACAGTTCTTATCCATGTGATGTCTACATGTACTTATCTTTACGATGACTATTAATTGGTTGACCTGACAACAGCCATTTTAAAAATCAAACAATATGGTCTTGAGGAAATGATTGTAATTCGTCGGAAGGGGACGATAAATGGCTGACCCGTGTTAAGAGAGAGCCATATCTCTTGCATATACATTTAAGAGACACCTTGTAGATTTCAAAAAAAGAGCAAGCTATTGCCGCTACAAGGCAGCACTCGCATCTCTAAAGAGAAAAGTAATTATATAAGTTAAAATAACTTGTTTCCTAATCCACTATAAATAAATTGGTGTAGACTAAACTTATCCTTTGTTTTCCAAGGTGAAAATGGACTCTTTGAAGGTGTTGAGAAATTTAAAGTCTCAAACCTATTTTATATTTTCATGTTAATGAAGTTAACCCTTCTTTCTTCATTATGGGAAATTAAAGAGAGCTTAAATATAAAAAAGTAAAATCACAAAAATACTGAACTTAGAGGAAATCCAATTAAAGTCCATAATCACATGGCAAAATTAAATAACAAAACCAACCAAAAACCAATGGACAAGAACTGTCATATTCCTGACTTGGTACAGGCATTTTTAAATGTAGAAAATGGTGGATTAAACCTGGTTTTATAGCGCTAACCCTCTCACTTTGATGACAGTCTCATCAAATTCCGTTATATTTACAATGATGCGTTAATTAAATAGATCGATTGATAAATCAAGAGAAACAGCTTAATAAAATATCAATGTGTTTGTTAATTATACTAAGGTGTCATCTTCTATCAAAATATCATTCAATACTTGAAGAAATAGCAAAAAACAAGACTGATCGAATCGACCGGGTTGAAGAGAGAGTTTTATTTTGTAACTCGGATTTGTCTTGCGTAATCGATTTAATGAAGATTGAACATTGGTATACTACTCTGTTGTTTTTTTTGTATAATAGAATGCCTGTTTAATCTAATGATAACAAAAAACCTCAAAACAAACAGAGTTTTTTTCTCAGATTTCCGGACATCGTTGTACTTTATTTGACTTTTTGACCTGTTTTATTCCAGCGTCACTGAAAGGTCTTTTGTAGATAAAACACGTTTACAGAACAGTTTACAACAATCCGTATTTATCTCTCACGTCAATTCTTTTATTATTATTATAACATTTAAGATGAAAGTCCTACTGATGAAGAGGAGGATTTCATGTATATAGATCGAATTTAATTGAAATAAAACTGACTCAGCGATTGTACGTCTTTTTTTATAATGATTTTTTTTCCAACTAGCAGGAAATGAAAAAAAATAACTTCAAACGATTCTGTTTCTATGAATTAAGATTTAAAGTGCAATTTCCCCTTATACCAGATAAACATCATTGAAAATTTGAGAATCCTGTAATCTAAACTAGACATAAAAAAAAATACCAGTCATACATGCCAATTTAAAAGAAAAAAAGAAAAAAAAACATCGACTTATTATCTACAAAAACCTTTAACCATGTTATAGTTGCACATTTTTGCACATTTTTAATCATATCATATTCAGTTTTGATGTGAAATATAGACTAACAAAATTATTTCTTTACAATACATTTGACAGGTCTCTGTAGATTAAAGGAAATGATACTTTACACCCCTCTATAAAGTTCTCGTTTTGAATTGGTTTACATACCAGGAAAATGTAGATGCACCTTACACTTTATAACCCATATAAAATCATTTGAATGATGATGCTTTGCTACCTAGACAAAGAAACACATTTGCGGATAAATTTACATCATAGAAAAATACATGACAAAGATTTCTATTTGCAGAGGTATATAAATACATAAGTTTGCAAAATTTTGCGACGGTCATAAATACATATAAATTTTTAACTGCAAAATGGTTTGATTAGGTGTTAATATATTTTATAAACCGCGGTCTCTGATAACCGCCCATAGGAGGGTATAGCACAAGAAATATGAATATTTACAACATGTAAAGACAAGATAAACTAAATGCAGTGGTTTGTAAATATATGTAAATGTCGGTCTCTGAATACATTTACATAACATTTGCATACCTCTCCAAATCCGGGATTTCGTGTAGTGACACCGCACATTTTTAGTCTTATCATATTTAGTTTTTATGTGAAATATTAGTATAAAATTACTCATTACATGCATTAGTTGGTTAATATTTTTTTTGTTAACATTGCACTTCCTGTACAATCTACTGTTTATTATTAATTTAATTATTTGTTTAATCTACGTTCATTTTCAATTTCTAATCGGCGGACAAACAATTAAGAAAAATGTGGTGGTAAGTTAAATACTGAAAATAAAACAAATGCAATAAAAATTTAAGATGAATTGTAAAGAAAATCCTGTTTTAAATAATATCTGCAGTGACCTAACAGGGATTTTTTAAAGAGTAAATGTGTTCTCCATAGCTAGGTAACGGCGGAAAGTTTAAGAGACTTACCTTTTGTAATATGTGTTCTTCGTGTGTATTTATTTAGTTTTCCACTAATTGCAAAACCATGTTGACCAGAGGGAATGGGACATAGAGCATTTTATTTTCATTAAATTTACTGGTCAAGTTATGTCAATAATGTCCTTGGGTCCAAAGTTAATTTGTAGATATATGCATGTATCTCCTAATTTAACGCACGATACATATTGTTTGTCACATTGTTTCTTTGACTGTTTCAATAGCCGTATAGTGGGTCATTTTCGCGGGTGTAAAATTTTGCGATTTTCATCGAATAAGGTATACGAAATATTTTGGCGGTTATTATTTTTGGCGGATTCAACATTTTTAACATTACCTTTGTATGTACACTTTCGAATTGGCGGATTTTTTTTTGTCGATTTTGTTTTCTGCGAAAATAAGCGAAAATTTACACCCCGCGAAAATAACCCGCTATACGGTAGTCTGAATACTGAAGCGTATGGTTCATCTAGCTGCTGCTGTATTGAGTCTGTTGGCATGATTCCACTCCCCCCAAAAAAATAAACAGACAAACAATAGTGCACATGATTCAACATAGAAAACTAAATAATAAGCAACACGACCCCATCAAAATCTAGGGTTGATCTCTGGTGCTCCCGGAGGGGTACGCAGATCCTGTGGCACTTGTCATGTTGCTTATATGATAACAAATCCGGTAAATAGTATAATTTGGTTGGTCACATTCACATTTTAACATGATACATGTGGCTAATTAGTAAATACCAGCTTTAAAGAAATGGACAAATTGTGTTAGGTGCTGCAGTAACAGGCGAACCAATAATTAAAATGTTCAACCTCATACAATTGGTGTATAGGCAAAACCTCAACATCATCTACGTACTAGATGTTAGTTTTTCTTGATCCTATAAAATTATTCACTGGAACATAAACGTATATCCAATCAGATTCTTTCATTACACATCGCCAAACTATAATTAAAAATGGTTGTACGTCTAGTGGTGAGTTCATTTTGTGTTGAAACAGACATTTTAAAGAAACATTTTGATTTTATTTTCATACATGGTTTAAAAATTGTAGCTAAATTTTGTATATCAGTTTTGCTCTGATGATTAATGTTCATTGATCTGATCCGTTTCAATCTGCACGACAATTCAATCTGACGGGTAGTCTTCACGACAATTAGAAATGCTAACTTATCTGAGGGAATATCTGTTAAGACACACCTGTTTATCTGCACGACAATTAAAACTACATGATGTGGTTTACTTCAGAAAATCTCTTATATAGGAGGATTGGTTAATTTGATCTTATTACGCAAATACACCATGGGAAAAACTGCCTGGCATGATACAAAGTGACATCAAGAAAGAACACATTATTTACAAGTATATGTAGAATTAGTTTATCACATTGAATGGATCCTAATAAGTACATTTGCAAATATTTTACACAAAAACTTACATTACATAAACAGTATAATGCAGCAGTGTACACTAAGTATCATGCAAACACAAGCATGATTGTTTGAGAGAATTAAAAAACTAAATATCAGTTCAACAAGAGAGACAAATATATAAAACCGTAGAAAATAAGAAATGAAGTATTGGACTTTCCCGAAACAGTTAAATGATCAGCATTTCAATTTGAATTTTTTACTTATACTATTATCTGACACCTTACTTCCGGTGTAATTGAAGTAAAGAAAGAGGTTGAAACACTCGCTTTATAAGTAGTTTATCGTAAGTTTAACCTATCTTCACTCTTATAATCGAATACTGTATTAGCGGAAAATTATGTGACAGTCTTTAATGCTTTATAGTTCAATACATCGACTTATTAGAGACCGCACGGTGACTTTAAGTTATTCAGCTTCTTTTTAGTATTTATATACATGGGAAGCATCTACTTATTTGTATCATGTCGTCGTGAAGTTAAGAAACGTTCTTAAGTAATATTACGATTTTGTTCCCCAAACATTTGACGTGTGTTACTGTAATAGGATACATAAATAATTTGAGGAATACGAGATTTGAACGCACCACTAAAATGCAATCATCATTAACTATTTTGAATATCGTTATCTAACTAGTTTTATTAGAACGAAGATAATGATATGACCTTGAACTTTGATGCATAACTCCATTATATAAAACTTGTTATATAACTGTTCGGCATCATTTATATAAGAAATGTCTCAATAACATGTAAATACCAGAATATTCGATATTTTCGTTATCTGTTATAACTCTTAACCTTCACTTAAAACCGTCAAATTTTAATTTGATGTATACAATTAAGGAAGCACAATAATTTAGATGAATGAAATAATAAAATATACAAAAAATACGTATTTGTTTAAATTTATACCATTAATAAGCCAATAGTGATACTATTGGTTAACAACACTATATTTTTAATTATATTTCAAGACCATCTGTAAGCGGAGTCCCTTATATTTAATCTGGCTTAAAACAAAATGATACATCCATGATTCTTTTCAAAAGAATTGTTCTGTCAGAATAGTCCAAAATGTCTATAATGATTTCCTGAAATTTAGGGAAAAACTCTTTATTACACAAAAATTAAATATCCCTTGATAAATAGAATAAATAATAGAATTAACGGTACCAATTTTTTTTGCATCAGATGCGCATTTCGAAAAAGGGAACACTTACCCTGCTTTATTTTTAATAATTAATTCATATTTAATAAAACGTGTAATGTAACAGTACATGGTTACTGTTTGTCGAATCTAATTAGTGCAGCTAGCAGGTGTCTCTATCTTGACTATGACATGCACTGAGGATATTTTAATTAAAATCATCATATTAAGGAAAATCATAATAATGTTCGAATGCAAGATGTTACAGTCAAGAACTAGATATTTAGAAAATCTGATAACTTAACAGCAATATTATTTCTTGATATAAGACAAACACTGATGATAATATACAATTTTATTAAAATTAGTCCATTTATAGCTAATTTAACTAAATGAACTTAATTGGCAATGATAACAGCAAGTAAGCTTACATGGTGAATTGATTCGTAACATATATAGAGGTGAACAAGTAAAATCACAAAAATAATGAAGAGAAAAGTTCAAAAGGAAAAGTTCCCACAAAAATCAAAAGATCAAACACATCAAACATCATCAAACAAATGGATAACAACTGTATTCCTGACTTGGTAAGATCTAGTAGGATTGTTAATAATACAGTATTCTACAACAAACAAAATAAAATAGAAATTAACAACTCTACGTGACTGTACGGACTTCAGGAATGAGTATAACCCATGCATCATAGTCATATATAAAAGGCCCCGAAATGTTAAATAGTTCAAACGAGAAACCTAACGGTCTGATCTAGAAAATAATGAACGAAAAAACAGAGATGACATATAGCAGCAAATACCACTACAAAACTGCATCTTTTTGTTTGTAAAATAGAACAACTAGATTCCCGAACTGGAAAAGGTACCTCCATACGGTTGTTTTGAAAAGGCAGTAGCCATGCAAGTCTCTCGTTCAGCTCTATGAACGTTATTTCTACTTTCAATCACACATATGCCTTTAAGACATACATTTAAACTGTTGTTTCAATAACAAGTATGATAAAAAAAAAAAAACATACTGAACTACGTGGATTATTAAAACACTGAAAGTCTGTACTCAAATGGCAAATTCAAAAGTACAAACATATAAATTGAATGGATAACAACTGTCACATTGAGTTGGAACAAACACACATTCTCTTGTGTAGACACCTGGGATTAAACATACACTAGCTTAACCTCTCACGTATATGAAAGCTAATTTTCTCTCCATTAACAAATTTGCAGCAGTGCATAAATTCTGAAATTACTGAAAGACCGAAAAAAGCTTAAGATTCATTGTTCGGTCATTTATAATTTTTCGGGTATCTAGTTGTTTACACTTTAATTGACAGTCTTTTTAGATATATAAACTAGTTCTTTGACCATATAAAACAAAAACGTAATGCAACTATGTATTAACTTTCATAGGAAATAATATAAACCGTTGATTTTTAATGATAATCGCATTATTAAGTCTTCATTTCTTGTATGAATAGAATGTATATGCTAAGGCACTGCTGACGGCATTGTTATGGACACCGAGTATAGCATTTTTACAGAGAAGATGAAATATAATTGACAATATGAAACTTTCATCCACTTACTGAAGGTCGAAGTTAATTCTGAGAGGATTATAAACTGAGGGAATGATACGTTTTTCAGATTTTGTTGTCACCTTGACTTCTTTTAATTCTGCTTGACGATAAACTAATATGGCAAAGCATTTTGTTTGAAATTTACATGAAAATCGATAATAATTTTCCTGCACAATTTCTACTAAAAATAAACTTGTCTTTTAAGACAAAAACGTCAATCACAACACATCTAACGCTTTGGGTGAAAAGACGTAACCTTGTCAAAATTTAAGTATTTTTGTCATGTTGGGTGATACGCACTTATATAACTATTTGAATATCATTACATATTTAGTAATGATTTAAAAGAGAAAAATTATTACGAGTTTTGAATGATTTTTAGAAAACTTCTTTCTGACTTAAATATTTACTACTTATTAACAGATGACATTTGTATAAATCTAAATTGTTACTATAAACATTACCATAACGAGGAGTATCATTTTTACCATTTCTTGCAATTTATTATTCTCTTAAAACAATGTTCAACAAAAATATCTCTAGAGAGGGGAAAACAAAAATTTACAATAACATAAAACGATATTATTTCGTTTAAAGAACCCACCATTATTCAATTTCAAAAGTTACTTTTCTATTTACAGTTTGATCATAACGTGTTGGTAACAGATTTATAAGTAACATGATATGCGTAGCATCTGCTAAGATAGAATTAGTTATCTCAAAAAGAATTCAATATTAATGTTATTCTTAGATACCTAATGAAATCTTTAGTTGGAATCAACGTCAATAGTTATATCCATTTCTTATGTATATGTCTTTATATTTGCACAACGGTATATGTATTTTAAAAACATCCGTTATTCGATCGGGTTAGAAAATATGTTGTTTCTTCTGTATTTTGACCCCTCTATTGAGACAATTGCTTTGCATCCCTAAGTCTTAAAGTGTGCTTTTTATCCAAGGCAATCATAGGTTTGATCTTTGTTTTCAAGGTAGACTTGTTTCTATCCCTTTGTTCGGGCTTGTATTAATTTTATATAATCCGTTAATCTTATTTCGACTCTTAAAAATTCGAGAGTCTTTTCTTTATTAAGGAAAATTATAGGGCCTTCCAAACACATAACGTATCAATTCATAACATCACTTAAAAGCTGTGTTTATTGTCGACATCTACATATGGTATACCAATTGTGCATTCATACTCGCAATATACCACTTCAGGTATTTGGCAAGTTGAATGTTATTTGTTTGGTTGTAAATCAATAATTAAGACCACATTTGTTACATCTGGTGATCTCTTTATTTAAAGATCGCCATGACACTCTGCAGGGTTTAAAAGAACATCCGATGTTCGACCTACTAGTCAAATACGGTTTAATGATATATTCTTATTCAGCTTTTTGGTCGTTTGGAAAATATTGTTTGAGCTGTATTTAGACCTCTCAACCAATATATTTTTGTTCATGCACACGTATACAATTTGCGATTTTTATCCAACACATTCACGGGGTAAACATTGTTTTCAATTTAGACTTGTATATATAATTATGTCTCAATAGCCTCTTCCATAATTAAAATAAACCCAACATCTTAGTTAAATTTTATGATAAGGTTATTGATTGGCCCCTTTAATTAAAATCAACATGTATTATAATTTGAACAACTAAAATTCTTTTAAAAGATGTTCAGGAAAAATATTCTGTCAGGTAACAATTTTTATATTCACGAGCATTGCCTTCACATTTTCTTTCTCGTACTTAGTGCAGAACTTCAAAAACAAACAAAAAAAACTGCTAAATAGCTTGTCAAATAGTGTTCAATTTGTATGTGTAATAAACAAATATATGTATTTTATAAATAGATAAACCAGTGTTTGCTGTTCGACCTTGTTTTACATCTAGTGTATCCAAAAATGTTATTTTATGACAGATCCGTCCATTTCTATATGAAATTTGATGCGATTGTCGAAGTGAGATGTTTAACGCTATAAAAACAGGTTTAATCCACCATTTTCTACATACAAATGCCTGTACCAAATCAGGAATATGAAGAAAGATGTTATGCATTCATTTGATATGTTTGAGCTTTTGATTTTGGCTTTTGAATAAGGACATTCTGTTTTGAATTTTCTATGGATTTCAGTATTTTCCACTGTAAAAACCCAACATATATGTCACAAAGAAGCACACAATGACATAAAGACCATGTATATTAGCAAAATTAACGAACAGAATGCATTAATGTTATTTAGTACAATAACACAGGCGGGCTGTATTAGTACAGAGCCACTTATATAGGTATCAAAGAAACACATAAAGGCATATATTGAAAGTACATTAGAAAAACTGAAAGACAAAAAATTAAAATATCGATTTTACAATAGAAAAATAACGGGATGTATAAGTACAGAGCCACGTCATATGCATTAAATAAATACCAAAAGGAATGTAGAATAAAAGCACATTAGCAAAATAAAAAGACAAGAATACGAGGATTTTCATAGCACAGATTAATCAGATTAAAACAAAATTTTGACTGCTGTACCGTTATTTTTGACATTTCGACATATTATGTCTGTTTGTTTTGTTCACACATTGTTGTAAGTATAACGGAATTTGATGTGACTGTCATACAAGTGAGAGTTTTCGCTAGCTTAAAAACCACGTGAAATATACCATTTTCTACATAAGAAACTAAAACACCTGTACCAAGTAAGGAATATAACAGTTGCGTTGCGTTTTCAGTTTATATTGAATATATATGAGTTTGCCTGTCCCTCTGGTATCTTTCGTTCCTCTTTTGTTATTCATTCGTTTGATGAGTTTGAGCTTTTGATATTGTCATTTGATTAGGGACTTTTCTTTTTGAGTTTTCCTCTGAGTTCAGTATTTTAGTGATTTTACTTTTTTCTGCCAAACATTTCTATTTTTCTTAGAAATGTCTGTTTTCATATCATTAAGGTTTCAACTCCCTCCGGAAAAATGACCGTATGTGGATTTGGTTTTAATGTATGGCCTTGTTTTCATATAGCTCTTCTAATGTTTCCCTTTAGATACGTCCTTGGATTTGAATAGTTCGGCTTTGGGCGTTTCTGTTTAGGTAAAATATAGAGAAAAATATATTGTTGTTTGCCACATTACAGCACTAAGTCAATATCGGTGCTGGGGGACTTGCACTCCCCGAAGGTATTATCAGCTTAGTTAGCATTACCTCGGTAATGACATTGTTTATAATAGTCGACCATTTTTTGTAGATAAATTACGGAATTTAGACTCAAGGTTTCAACTCAATAGGAAACGTTAACCTTAGATGAATTTGTTTATATTTAAAGATGTTTTTTGTCAGATAACAATGGATTACAACTGTTACAATGATTTACAACAATGGATTACAAATATTCGGATTTGACCTATTCAGTAAGATTCCGAAAGATGACTCGTAGAGTCGTATGATTTTATTTTAGATTAAATACATAAATCCACATTTTTTATCATCGAAACAAATCAACAAATCTCAGATTTAATTTTTTGATATTTTGATTATGGATAAGACATATAATGAAGTTAATCTAAGCAAACAGGACATTTTAGATACATTAAAAAAAAATAGAACTATTTCGTAAAAGTGACAACAAGAAAACAACCAACTAAAGAGCCGAAAACAGTCGCCGGTCAACAATTTGTCTTCAACAAAGTTAAAAATTGCCGAACTCTGAGGTTGGCTTCAGCTCGCCGCTTAAAACAATGTCAATGTTCCGGACCATATAAGTATTTCGACTATACGCGTATGGTCATAACCATATAATTATATACTCATATGGTCCGACCACACACGATATGGTCCGACCTTACGCGTATGGTCGGGGAAATTAACACGTTTACCTTTAATACTTAACCCTTCAGAAAGTATAAATCTTCTAGTCGTCACATCATTAAAAAGACACTCTCTTGAAATAATACCAAGATCAGCTGAATTGTTAATTTTACACACAAGTCACAATTTTAAACCTATGGTCATGAGCCAATAGGTATAACGAGTGAAAGGCAACTTGTCGACTTGGGGACATAACTTTCAAATATATCTCAAGAAATGTTTAAACAGTAAGTCAACTGTTTTGCTAACTGGCTATGCAGTCAACAGGATAAAGGATCGCTAACAACTAAGACGTGCTAATGCAGACAAACTATGGTACTGTGTCGAAGTAAAGGTTACCCTTAGATTAAATGCTAAAAATCAATAAACAATGCAAAAATAATTGTAGAATCAACATCTGACTAATGTTATTATATCATTTGAATTATATAATACAGACATTTCCATATCCATGTTATTATAATTGTTTTGTTTAACATACAGTTCATTTATAATTGTATTGTAGAAATGTTTCTAATGCATTTTTGTTAGGGTTATCTATATTGTCCTAATACTCATACTGTTCGGCACGTTAATAACCAAACGAAAATACACTCATATGGTCCAACCAGACGCGTACAGTCAGATTAAATGAGATTACTCAAATGGTCATAAACATACGCATATGGTCCAAATAGTCATATTGTCCGAAACATATGCAGGTGCAGCAAGTATAGACGTCTCGCTAATCTCCAAAACATATAAATGAAAAAAAAACAACAAAAAAACAACATGATACAAGACAATCGTTTGGTGAAGTGAAACATGTGTTGAGGGATCTTAACCCTCCGTTAAACAAAGTCAGGAAAATCACAGTTGTTATCAATTCGTATGATGTTTGAACTTTTGATTTTGCCATTTGATTAAGGACTTTCCGTTAAAAATATCCTAGAGTTTTTTTCATTTCCTTATTTGTACCCCTATGTAATGTTGAATAAATATAAAAACACACAGCAATATACACAGAAAAACTCACTTTAAAAGAAGTCTGGGTTAGATGAAAAATGAAAGAAGTACATTCAAACTCAATGATCAAAAATAAACAGACAACGACATGGCTAAAAAAGAAAAACACAAAAAGACAAATAATAAACACAAGACACAACAGAGAACACTACATACTAGGGGTGATCTCGGGTGCCTCAGAAGGGTAAGCAGATCCTGTTCACATGTAACAACCGTCGTGTTGCTTGTGGTTTTAATAACCCGGTAAATAGTCTTATTTGGTCGGTCACATTCGTGAACAGAAAACGGGATTGTAGTTACGATATAAGGAACATAACCGATACTTTGTTTATTCTGTGAAACGTATATTCAATAAAGGTCAACCAACTCCCTCCCGTAAAATTTACGAAAGGCTGATTTCAACTTCACTTTTTTAAAACTTTTGATTTAACAACTTCCTCAGATAAGGTGACAGGAGGAAGACAGATGACAATGATACATTTATCAACAAAGGACTACTATCAATAACTGACATCACAGCTCAAGACCTCAATTAAACTGATTGAATGATACGTTTCATTATATGAATGCTATACTCAAACCATCACGTAAAGAATGTTGTATATAACTATAATAACATATACGAAAGGAACATAACTAATAAAATAACTAATGTGTTAAATACCGACAAACGACCTTATGAGTGAATCTACATTATTTTCTAAAAAAATATCATATCTTATGACTTAACAACAGTATCGTAACTTTGTCCCTTCTGAATTAGTCAGATTAGGTTTGTTTTTCTCATTATTCATATCATAAAATGATTGAATATATAACCAGAGGACGAATTTGTCATCCACACTGATATCATTATTGTCAAATTATATGCGGATTATTAATCCATGGGATTTATCGTAATTCATTAACACCCAAAATTCCCGACTTACTATAATTTTGTTTGGCAGATTATACATTTTTCCCAAATGGCCTTACATTTCATTTATGAAAAAATGTAAAATAATAGCATCATTGGTGTAATGTGGTAAAATTTATCAAAGAATATTATATTTGTTACTGAAATCGTTAAAAATCGAAGTATTGGTTTCGTAATCAAAATGATATAACTGTCGTTTTAATTTTAGTAGAAAGTTGTAATAGTATACATGAATTTTAACGGTACATTTCGTTAACTCGATAACATGAAACGGCATATCTAATTAAATCCAGAGCTTATAGAAAACAGTTGCCATGTCATCAGTTTTATATAAATGAACTAAAGGCAACGGTGAATACGTCAGCGTGATAGTAACAAAAACAGCCAGAAAAGTGTCACTGAGTCATCGATATCTCATTGAAAGATAGAATTAATAGATATAAGTTTACATTTTAGTTTTTCATTTCTTAAACTACCACCATTAGTTTTAAATAATTTTTTTTATAAAATCGACAAGTTACTTTCAAATGCATTTTCACTGAAATGGAAGTGCAAACGTGTACTGTTCAATACAATTCTTGTGTAAAAGAAATATAAAATGTTCGGTTTATAAATCTGTTTTTTTTATCAATTTTATTGTCATTGTTGCGTTATGAAGCATGTAAAGTAGATCATCGTATTCTTACATATTATATGTGTCCCATAACATGATTAGTTGTCTTTTGTCATTGAAAACTGAAATCTTATAAATGTCACTTCAATGCAAGATAGGCAAGATAGGCACTACAAGTTTTAAACATATAAGTCAGAAATGACGGATTAGTTTCAATTGTCGTAACAAACAACCAGTTGAGATGTTTGCTGTTATGTAATCAACGAATTTGTATTTACAAACATGACGTTTACAACTTGTGGTACATGATCTGCTAATTTCTTCAATTTATCCGAGATCTCTTGGAGTGTGAGTTGGGTTAGTGTTTTATAAGTACAAACTCGACTCCGTTTGTGTTTAAGAGGAATGTTTAATCATCAACTGCACAAAGATAATTGTATATTACAGTTTTGATTTCATATTCTGTGTTTAATTGTCTACATTTTTAATACAATGAAATAGTGGCAAGAATTTTCAACCTCCGTTTATTATTTCTATAAATTAGTATTGTTTGAGCACATTAATAGAGATCGGGGTTTTACCAAAAAGGTAATTGTATTTAAGTCATCAATTCAGAACCTTTGTATTCAAAATTGGACCGAAACATATAAATAGGCAAAACCTTAAATGGATGGAAGTTGTCAATTTCGTTTCCGATAGTTTCACACAAAGTGTTATATCTGATATATGATTTACTTAAGAGTATATTCAAATAACAAAAAGTCTAAAATATATAATTAGCATTTAAAAGACTAAATAAGATGTAGACGCATTTTGTGTGTTTCAGTCTATTTGCAATCTAACACAGAATCTAGACAACCTCCAAAAACTGACTACGGTCATATAACTCGATATTACGAATATCAATCGATAGGAAAACGTGATTGGACTTTTCTAGGTCTATTTCCTTGTTGTATGTCAAACACATTATGTAAATCGTCATTTGTACATGTACCGAAAGAATTTTGTATCGATTCAGTATAATATTCAACCTTATCTCACTTTTCAATATTGACGCTCTGTTTCTCCTTGTTTTTTACCATACCAAGAACATGTAAATTTGATACAGTGCTAGAAGACAAATAAAAGGATAGATGAATACGGATTCAAATGAATTACGTTGTTTTTGCAAGTCAAACCAAAATCAATCTCTGAAAGTGACATTTTTAAAGATCTATAATTTCCTGATTGACAACATATTTGTTACGTTTAAAGGCTATATATTTTCACAAACAGTCGACATTCCTATGGGAATCAACTATGCTCTTCATCCGGTACACTTGTTCCTATATGTTCACAAACAAACTGTCCTCATACAGGAACTTCTAAGTAAAGCTGAAAGGAAACTTTATCTTTTATATTTAAATTCTGCTATACAGATGATTCCCTCGCTCAAACTTTAGTGACTACTAGTATGTTGAATAAAGGCAAAATTGTGTACGGCTGTTTAAAAGTTCAAAATCGATTGAAAGAAAACAAATCCTGGTTACAAACTTAAACCCAGGGAAACATATCTACTGTACTGAGCCAAAAAAGTTTAGGAACACTTTTTTTAAAAGTTTGTTCTTTCTGGAAAACAAATATTTAAATATAATTGATATAATCCTTAGTTTTACCTGTAATTTAAAACAGTCGTACTTTTTTCCTGGTGATTGATTTCGCGCCATTTCAGCTTTGCACGTGTAATTGATGTTTTACCTGCTGTATCTGTACTTTTAAAACGATATAAAAAAAATCTTTTTCACTAACGTTCAGAAACACACCATTGGTAAGAAAAACACATACACCTTTTAAAAAATTGCATGGGCGTCAACTAGGCCACCTCGAAAATGACCGTCAGATCGCTCATAGAATGGTTGATGCCGGAATGAGTGTTACTGACATCGTGGCTCGATTTAATGTGCATTAGGCAACAGTTTAGAGACTAACAAACTATTGTCAAGGGCGGCGCAGTACCTTCGCTTTACGTCAACAAGTGACAAGTTTTTTTTCCGGTCATAAAAGAGGTGCATTGACTAAGGACAGCTGCTGGTGTGCCTGTTAATCCTTCATTGGTACACTTAGGGCATGGCTGAGAAATTGATTTTGAATAACACTCTACTCATTACCGCATTTTGAACCTCCCGCGCTCCATACAAAGACAATCATCATGAATGTGAGTGATAAACATTCAGGTTGCTTCTGACATGTCATGATTACATTTGGTATTATTAAAATTATATGTGCTATAATTTTGTAATAAAATCAAATTTCACATTTTTGTTCCTAACTTTTTTGGCTCATTATATCAGGAGAACACAATTGGCCAACAAAAACACTGAAGTGCAATAAAAACCAGCGCCAAAATACATAGAACATAGACACTATTTGATAACAACTCTGAACACATTGATATCACTTAACATGAAATGAAGGATACAACATATACATACTGCTATAATTATCGCTTACATTAGAAGTAGACAACGAGAGCGAAGCGAGAACATAACTTGACTTCACAAAAGACGATTTCAAGTTACTAATTGTGAACTTTTCATTTCTTTTGATCAACATTCGTCCAGCGCAGGCTTATTGAATAGATATGTTTCTGTTGATACAATACTATAGAGCTTGCATTTCCTTCCATTATGTACCTGGTAGAGGATTTATGCTTAAAAGGAAGCTATTGCACCATGCGTTCTAATTTGTGAATTGTTAGTCATCTCTTCGAAAATCACTTTTGTTGGCTGACCTTTTTGGAATATCTTTTTTCAGTTGTGACGACGGAAATATTAACACAGTCCCGTCATCCTTTCCGTTAACATGATCTACCGAATTTTATTGGATTTAGATGGGGTTATTTGTTGTTAATATTTTGTTTTCTATTATAGTTTGTGTACTTTTGTTTGTCTTCCGTTGAGTTTGGTGTATAATGGCTTTTCAGTTGTTTTTGGTTTTATTTCTCCCTTTTGAATATTTTCTATAATGAATGTTAAATTTAACTGAAGTACATATGGGTTTTTTTCCGAAAAAAAAACATGTTATTTGTTGTTACCAAAATTGAACATCTTCTGCTAGATTTAATAATTTGCTATTTTTACATTATAAGTACTGATGCCTAAATGCGATTAACTTGTACAAAAGCATTTAGAGGATTTCCTAAGCTTCCAAATTATTATTTAAGAACCAGATATTCTACTTTTCTATTGAACCGCAGAAAACGGAAGAATCGTTCAGTTTTGATAAATGTTTGATGAGATATTTTTGATATTAAACTTTTATAAATATTTGTTTTTCAAAAAACATTTAATCCTACATAAGATGTCCTTGGAGTCTATGTGAAGACCTCTGCATATACCCTTGCTTATTCCTTTTTGGTTTTAGATACAAGTTGTTACCCATACTATAGGGTCGTGTATTTTGGTATTCACGTACTGAAAAAGAAAACTCATTCGTGGATTCTGTAATGTTTTTAAATAACAAAAAAACATCAACTCTATACGTTATCACTTTCGATGGATGGATTCGCTGAAAATGTTTTATATTATTTCTATAAACATCTATTGATGAGTTGCTTGTCCCAAAAGGAATTACTTCCCAAATTTTTATTTGCAAAATAATTCTTTCTTTGACAGACATGGCTTCAGATTCATTATTTATAAGAAAAAAAGAAGATGTGGTATGATTACCAATGAGACAACTGTCCTTTTTTGTTTGGTAAACTTAAAAATACTACACAACTTATTAAACACTCAATATGATTTATAACATTTTCTATTTTAAGTAAATTAAAGATCATCTGAGTGTATAATTTTAGAAGATATACGTGTACTACGTTGGAAATATACCAATACAACATTTCATTTAGAAAAAAAATCTCATTTATATATGTGCAAAATGATAAATGTTGGGTACGAAATGACTTGCTTCCCTTTAGAGTCCTACATATATATGTTATCCAAATAGTCGTTATTGACATTATTACAAATATAAGTGCTTCAACTTTGGTCAACTTTAGTATAACAAATACAAAAGAACTCAAAGATAAATTCAAAAAGCGGACGCTTAAATTATACTTTGTTTTAATATTACGTTTGCATTATTTTCTTAGACTATTTATTTAATTTTATTTTCATACAAATTCCATATTGATATAGATTGAGACATATATATAATATTTCATTTTAATTAAACTTAGTTTTTTTTATATATATATAACAAAAAGATGTTTTGAACATTTGTCCATTTAAATTCACTGTAAAATTTATGGCATATATAAAAAAACATATATTATCCATGTATCTACATCGATATTCAATATGACTTACATTTTATGCTGACAGTTTCTTAAACCAAAACATGAAACAGACATTAAGATACGAGATATGATTCTTATTTACTATAACTTTTATGATTTTATGATGGTTGTGTTGTGATGTTATAGGTTTTTCAAAAAATAATTGTTTCCTCACTTACATTCATTATAGTGGGATTTTTCGTTTTCTTGATTAACCATACACTTGGAATGTGAGCTGCTGGCTTACGCATATTGAGATAAAATACTACACATATACAACGTCATGTGAACATTAAAAGGCGGTCATATTCTTTTAATATGATGCTATTGTTGTTTACTCTTATCATAATCCAATATTAAGATGTCAATCTGACTGCATTGGTACCTCAATATAATCATGGTGACATATATCACATAAACGATGAACAACAACAGGATAGAAACAATAAACTATAACAACAAGATAATGTGAAATTTTAAAATATTGGCAAACATAACTCAAACCATCTAATAAGTTTATCTGCCCATTGCCTATACGTAGAAACCGGTAAATGCTATTAAACAAATACAAAAAAGTAAAATCACAAAAATACTGAACTTAGCACTACAAAAGTCTAAAAGTCTGAAAAGACCAGTTTTTGTCTCAATTTGCATGAACTTTTACTTGACATTCTCCAAAAGTATGACTTGTGTTTTAATTTTTCTTGACAAATTCTCATTTATATCAAATTTGTATGAAATTTACTTGACATATTCTCGACATTCTGAATATGGTCTTAAAATTTCTTGACATATTCTTGACATTTGAATACTGTCTTGAAATTTCTAGACATGTTCTCGACATTCTTATTTTTTCTCAGTATGGCTTGACATATTCTGAACATTTTGAATTGTGTCTTAAATTTACTTGACAGTTCTGAGTTTTACAAATCATGACCAATATTCATGATATAACTTAAATCTTTATTTCTCTTTATATAATATACTGTTGTTTCAAGTTACACTTCAAAAATAAAAGTTGGGCATGTAAAATAATTGAAAATTTGGGTATATGAATATATATCTTTACAAATGCATACATGGCTATGAAATCTAATGTATAAAATAATTTAAATGTAGGTGTGTTGATATAAAACAATTTAAAATTGGGTTTTTAAATAATTTCAAATTTTGATTCCTAAATCTTATAAATCAAATGATTAAAACCAATCATACTGTAGACATATTTCAATCTACATTCACAGTGGCGGATCCAGAAATTTACATAAGTGGGGGCCCACTGACTGACCTAAGAGGGGGCACGCTCCAGTCACGCTTCAATGATTCCCTATATAAGCAACCAATTTTTTTCCCAAAAAGGGCGGGCCCGGGCCCCCTGCCCCCCCCCCCCCCTAGATCCGCCTCTGATTCATAATATTCAATATTTATATGGTTAATAATTATTGTACCAAAATGTGGCTTATATAAATAGCAAATTATGATGATATACAAATCATTCATTTAACAGAAGAAAAATTTGTGTAATGTCATCTGTTGGAATATATATTAAGTATTACACATGGACAGGATGTTCCCCATAAAAATAAGGTATTCCACACCCCAGAGTACATGCAACTGTCAAATAGAAATTACTGCTTTACCTGTAATTAGCCATACAACTTATCAGTTGACCGACCATGCCACTACAATTGTAAAAGTTTGTTCATATATGAATCATTTTGATGAAAAAAAATTGAATTAAAATTGATTTTCTTCATCAAAATTATGAAGTTAATTATTTTAACATAAAAAAAAAACAATGAATATTTCTCAAATATTAAAAGAAAAGTATTATCTTCTCCAGGTATAATAAAAAAAAATGTATTTACAATTGGTCCATTTTCTATAGAAATCATTGGTCTTTTGAAATGGATCTCAAAAAGACATGCATAATATAGATCTAAACATATTTTCTTTTACGGAAGGAGTTATCACAAATATTTATGTTTGTTAAAAAATTATAAAATTCAACACTCAAATTGGAATAAAGAATGTGTTTTGGTTGTCCTAAAAAATGAATAAGGTATTTGAATCAAGATGGGAACAAATTCTTTGACCTTCACAAAAGCCCCCCCCCCCCTCTTTTTTTAGCCACACAAACACAGAAGGGTCCAAAAGAGACGCATGGTCACATTTTAAAACTGCCTACACGACACCTATGTTACATGTTTTAGTAAAGAAAACAAATTTGACTGGCAGTTTTGCGAACGGCAAAAATCTAAATGTTGTTTGTCAGTAACTTCAACTTATATTCCAAGTAAAAACAATTAATTCAACGTTTAATAAAAACAAATCAAAATTAAACTACATGAGGGATTATCCAGGGTATTCCAATTTAGTTGCACCAAAAGGGTATCTTACTATACCAAATTAATCCTTGATTCTTCAAAGTTTAGTTTAGCCATGATAAGTATATAACAGCAATAGAATGTCATAATCAGTGCAGAATAAGTCTGTTCACATTCTAAGGCGAAATTTATACTGTTGAGATAGTGTCAAGACATATTTAAGACTGTCAAGAATGTGTCGAGACATATTCAGACATTATTTAGAATGTCAAGAATATGTCAAGACACATTCAGACATTATTAAGAATGTCAAGAATATGTCAAGACAGATCGAGACATAATTAAGAATGTCAAAAATATGTCAAGACAGATCGAGACAAATTTAAGACAGTCAAGAATTGGTCGAGACTAAACCAGACTCTTATCAGATGATACAGGATGTGTCGAGAAATTTTAAGACAATGTTCATACTGTCAAGACACTTGTCAAGAAAAATCAAGAACCTTATTAGACAAATTAATACTATGTCAAGAATTTTTAAAAATTATTCAGACAAATTAAGAATGTCGAGTAAAAATTCATGCAAATTCAGACAAAAACTGGTCTTTTCAGACTTTTTGACTTTTGTAGTGTTATATTCCAAGTAAAAACAATTAATTCAACGTTTAATAAAAACAAATCAAAATTAAACTACATGAGGGATTATCCAGGGTATTCCAATTTAGTTGCACCAAAAGGGTATCTTACTATACCAAATTAATCCTTGATTCTTCAAAGTTTAGTTTAGCCATGATAAGTATATAACAGCAATAGAATGTCATAATCAGTGCAGAATAAGTCTGTTCACATTCTAAGGCGAAATTTATACTGTTGAGATAGTGTCAAGACATATTTAAGACTGTCAAGAATGTGTCGAGACATATTCAGACATTATTTAGAATGTCAAGAATATGTCAAGACACATTCAGACATTATTAAGAATGTCAAGAATATGTCAAGACAGATCGAGACATTATTAAGAATGTCAAGAATATGTCAAGACAGATCGAGACAAATTTAAGACAGTCAAGAATTGGTCGAGACTAAACCAGACTCTTATCAGATGATACAGGATGTGTCGAGAAATTTTAAGACAATGTTCATACTGTCAAGACACTTGTCAAGAAAAATCAAGAACCTTATTAGACAAATTAATACTATGTCAAGAATTTTTAAAAATTATTCAGACAAATTAAGAATGTCGAATAAAAATTCATGCAAATTCAGACAAAAACTGGTCTTTTCAGACTTTTTGACTTTTGTAGTGTAGAGGAAATCAATTCGGAAAGTCCATAATCACATGACAAAATCAAATAACAAAACGCATCAAAAACGAATGGACAAAAACTGTCATATTCCTGACATGGTACAGGCATTTTCAAATGTAGAAATGACGCCTTTCTGTTTCTTTGGTATCCTTTACTTCTATGTCACTGTCCTACCATCATAGGGACAGGACAGGATCAATATCCCTTTACGTGATACTACAAAGTCTGGTAAAATGATTCTCTATAGACTGTATGATGAGTACTGTAGAACTAACATATATCGACTTTAAGTAGCGTATTTTATCGATTTCCGACTTTTATTTAAACAGGTACAATTGAAATGGAGTCCCCCATAAAAAGCACAAAAAACAACAACATTGCATTGTTCACTTTTGTGACATTTGGTCTATGGTGGACATTTGTCTTATATGCAATTATTATAAATTTGAAGCTACGTTGTACTTAAATGTAAAAAAAAAACCAAAATTATACAATATGACATTATGACAGACACCTGTTTTTGAAGATTTTGTTTTTAATAAAATATCTATTTATGAATATCTTATCTATATTAACCCTCGTTTTTATAAAATTGAATTAAAGAAAAAACTTAAATCGCATTTTGCATCAATATTTCAGTCTATAACCAGAAAAAATGTTTCAACAAACGAAAGATGTTATTCAAGCCCACAAACTAAGAACAGCTGTTTTGACATTTTACAATATTGTCCTTAATATGTCTATGAAATCCCATTTTGGCGTGATGAGTTAATCTTGGTATTGTTGGAATCTGTTTTTTTCTATTCTCTCTCCAAAATTATCGGAGTAACCTGTCATTGAACTGTTTTAAACACAGGACATATTGAACCCTTAATAGCGAATAATTCTACACTGGAGATTCACTCGGGTAAAACTGTTTTAAATTTGTTACGGTAAACTGTTAGGTTCGTTTGTCCTTGTCAGTTTGAGGATAAAACTTTCAAAATGTTTTCGAGGGAGAAATTGCAAATTAGGATTACAGGCATTTTCAAATGTAGAAAATGGTGGATTAAACCTGGTTTTATAGCGCTAACCCTCTCACTTTGATGACAGTCTCATCAAATTCCGTTATATTTACATTGATGTTTTAACTAAACAGACACAATAAATAAAATAGTCAAAATATGGGTACATCAGTCATCATCGTATAACAATTTTAAAAGGAACAATTTAACAGAACACAAAAACATCTATGATCTAAAAACACATTCATTGATTTGTGTGTCTGGCAATTTTATACGTCACATAGATTTGTCGTTCAATGTGCATACAAACAATTTTAAAATTTACATAGGCAATGTTAGCATATAGGGTTAAAAAAATCAATAGTATGTAAGAATAAATTTCAGAAATAGACCGAGATTGAAGAAAGACCAAAGGTTATATATAGAATTTATAAGAATCCAAAAGTAGTTAATTCCACTACGCGATTGAATGATTTTGACGTTGATGGTTCAACGTATTTTGTAATTCATAATAGAAATAAATCATAATGACATAAAATAGAACAATATCATACTGACGGGATTCTTTTAAAGTACAGAGTCACGTTATAAGAACCAAAGAAATACAAAAAGTCGCATATACAGAACACGCCACCATAGAAATAAGTGATTATGTCACACATTGATTTGAAGACAGTTTTATGACATTGTTGTTATAAAATATATGCCATTAAAAGAAAAGTGTGTAGTAAAAGAATAATTTATATTGGAGATTAGTATCCGGTTTAATTATTTTTGACTAATGTATGTCTATAACGTAACAGTATAAGATATTTTTAAAGACATGTTATAACGTGGCGAAAAGGATCCGTAGACTTCATTATATATTGCTATTTTTATCTTATATTAGTGTACAACATTGTTAGATAGACAATGATTTTATTATGTTGTGAATATTTGTTAGCTGTAAATATACTATCAACTGCATTGCTTACACACACGTAAGGTGCATTTTGATGATAAGCAAGTAACCAAAACGTGCGTCTGTCTTATAACAGTTTAATACCGACGACTATGATTAAGTTTATTACAATCTACTTCACAATTTTTGTTGGGGTCTTTGTAAGATTAATTTGTATATTTTTATTAATTCTTAATAAGTTAAGGTGTTTGTCGGTGATACATGTTTACACAGTATTTCCGCTTTATCCCAATTAACAAATTAACTTTTTATATAGATATAAGAAGATGTGATACAAGCACGAATGAGACAACTCTCCATTCAAGCCACAATTTGTACAAGTAAACCTTTATATGTATTATTGGGTTGCTTGCCCTATTTTGTCAAAACAACGGAACTATAAGCAACCGCTATAAAAGTTTACCTAGTGTAAACCATCATTTTCTTTAGGATATGCCTGTTCCAGGTCAATAATGTGACAGTTATTTTTCATTAATTCTGTTGATCGCTAGCGCTTGATTTTAAAATTGAGAATGGAAATGGGGAATGTGTCAAAGAGACAACAACCCGACCAAATAAAAAACAACAGCAGAGGGTCACTAACAGGTCTTCAATGTAGCGAGTTATTCCCGCACCCGGAGGCGTCTTTCAGCTGGCCCCTAAACAAATATATACTAGTCCAGTGATAATGAACGCCATACTAATTTCCAAATTTGTCGGTTTATAGACTTTCTTGTTTTTTTAAGATACTTCCGATTTCTGTAGTTAAGTAGTTTTTCGTCAACTATTACATTTTATAATGAATTAACCTGTATTAGATATATGATCTTTATATATTGTAGGATAATTTGACCTTATTACAAAATCAACTGTCTTATTGAGTTAAATAAACATTTTTAATAACAGTCGATTTTATTTTCTTTTGCACTAGTTCATTTGAAAACAAACAGTATACAACACGACTCTTCTTAAAAGTGAAAATGCCGAATAAAATACCAAGATTTTAGGAGATTTTGAAAAATACAGCTAAGGTAGTCTTTTACAACAATTGTTTTTGAAGACCTTTGTGTTGATTTCACGTTTGAAACTTGCCATTGAGAGCATTTGTTTAAGAGGCATTCGTTTTACATGGAGGGTATTAGCATGACAACTAAAATAATATTTTCCTATTTAAACATTTTTCATGTAACCATAGGAATTTGAATAGAACGGAAAGGTGCCAACAACGTTAAAACTGAATTGAGAAGACACACATAAAACGCTATGGCAAAAAGGCAATCAAGGAAAGCTAACAATATTTCGTAACATAAAACATGTAATAAATTTTGAAAAGTACATTTAAAACGCCATTATTTTAGTAAAATTAAAGTAATGTATTTGAACGTGTAATAGAATCAGGCAATAAACAACAAATTGTCTTTGCACATTATGAACAAATTATTTCATATATATAATTTGCAACCACTAAAACATTTTAATATTGCTTTTTATTAAATAAAAGTGGATTTAAAGTTAAAACTGTACTAACAATCAGTGATAAAATCTAAATCTGCAATTTCTGATTTACAAAATAGATTCTATTTATCAAATTTAAATGTCAAACATCAGACATTTACCGAATTATTTTGTTTGAAACAGAACATTTAATAACTGTCTCTTTAAGAATGAATTAAGATGGGGAGATGTCTAATTATTACCAATGATATAATCCTGCGCCATAATTTAAATAACTATGTGATAATGGTTTCACGTATGACCACCACGATTGAGAAATTTCTTGCCACACATGTTTATACTGATGATTGTTCTCATATTAGAAAAAAGTAAAATTACAAAATACTGAACTCCGCGGAAAAATTCAATCGTATAGTCCCTTATCAAATGGTGAAATCAAATAACGAAGCACATCAAACGAATAGATACCAACTGTCATATTCCTGACATCGTACAGGCATTTTCAAATGTGGAAAATGTTGGATAAACCTGCATTTATAGCGCTAAACCTCTCACTGATATAACAGTTGCATCAGATTTCGTTATATTTACAATGATGAAACAAAATAGACATAATAAATAAAAGTCAAAAGATATAGTGATATTTTAAACCGTTCTGGTTATTGGTAAAACTGGTTTATTTTCAGATGTATGAGGAAGCTTAACATTTATATTTCTTGATACAAATGCTCGTTTTTCTATTTAATAACAAGACAGAAACTATAAAAATAACACTGGTAATATTCATTTAAAATTTATCATATAAAATTGAGAATGGAAATGGGGAATGTGTCAAAGAGACAACAACCCGCCCAAATATATAATGCATTTACTGACGAAAGTCATCGTGATCATATTTGTATACCTGAGTTAATTTTAATACACATGATTTACGTTTTAAAAATACTTGCTTTATCCCTTAATATTTTTTTTAGACAAAATGATCCGCTAAACAAATGCTCAAATTATATCACCCAATTTGTGTATACACATATGTCAATTCCACATAGAAAAACAATCATGTCATAGACAGGTTTTAACCAATGTACAGTAAATACAATGGGCAATTCAATATACTTTATACATACAAATATGTCAGCAATCTATATCGATAGCAGCAATAAATGTTAGGTATGTCTCTTATTTTTTATTTAGATAAGGTTCAGTTTAACATTGTTGGTCTAATTCAATTAACTAACAATCTTCGTCTAAAACAAAAGACTCTCAAATGATGCTCAAACAAACTGATACTTATCGATAAGATAAAAATGTATGGTATCAGAAATGATGCTCAAACAGACCGATACTTATCGATAAGATGAAAATGTATGGTATCAGAAATGATGCTCAAACAAACCGATACTTATCGATAAGATGAAAATGTATGGTATCAGAAATGATGCTCAAACAAACCGATACTTATCGATAAGATGACAATGTATGGTATCAGTCAATAAGAGAAAATAATTACATTAGATGTATGTTTCATTATAATACTTTATTCTGATTGGCTAACTGCACATCACATGTTATTTCTTAAGCAATTGCATTACCCAATAAAACTTTTCATTCAGGATAGCACGTGGTCCCACAAAAAAGTACACAGGTGAATTAAATAAAAAAAAATCGTGTTTTCATGATCATAGCTAAAAAATGTAATTATAAGTACTGAATGCTTCTTTTTGTAACTTTATAGGGTTGTAAAAGCGTTGACCGTGCGTACATTTTTAGAATGAAGCGCTTCCGCGCTTCATACAAAATGAACTTCGGTCAACGCTTTTACACCCTAATAAAGTTACAAAAAGAAGTATTCAATTCTGAAATAAATATCACTTGCACGTGAAGTTAATGCCATTCAATAATGAGCTGTACATGTTGGAAAGTCTAAGGCTGATTTTTTTTATCAAACTCGTCACACTTTTTTAAAAAAGAAATGTATCGGTGTATAATAGCTGGAAACTTAATTTATTTATCTAAACAGATACAAATGATATGTTGGTCGTAATATAACAGAGCGATTTTCGTAGATATTACCAACCATTCGTACTATGAAGGCGACTCAGACGAGTTGGTATGTCTTAAATGCATTTGTACTTATATACGGAGGCTTTAAGTTATAGTAATGTTTATTTAAACTTAAAGGTATTTACATCAGATTGAAATTATTTGATTTGTTATAGACGGTAGCTCTAAACTTGATAATATTGAAAAGAAATTAGTAGATTAAGATTAAAAAGAACCAAAATATTTCTATAAAATATTTCTGGAGGATAACAAAATATTATCATAATCGTCTCGTAATAAATGGGAAATAGATTAAGATAAGCAAATTGAAGATTGGAATGCTATATATTCCACGCCCTTCATTAGAACCAGAAATTCGTTTCTAAAAAATTTCTTCATATTTTGTGGGAGTGTTATGTAACACAAAACATCTGGTTATTATAGATTTGATAAGAAGTTCTGACATCTTCTTGCCTTTCAGTGCAAAAGAGGATATTTTAGGTTTTTTATAAGGATAATGGCAACCGTATAACAATTATTAATATATTGTTGTTATCTAAATACTATATAATTATACAAATGTAAATGTAAGAGCATATTGCCCCACAACATTTGGTTGGATCGAATCTTTAAAATATTGGATTAATATAGAAAAAAAATACTCTGTATGTTTTTTAAACCCTGCACAACAAATTAAATTGCATCAGAAATAGAAATTGTTAGAAGCAGCACTTAATTAAAAAAATCATTTTTATATTTGTATTTTATTATACCATTAGTTTTGGTCGATTTTGCAAGTGTTACTTAAAACTCTTTATACTTTGTGCCAAATTCTGTATTATGAAATTTCACATGTTTCATCTTGAATAATACAAAAAAAAAGACAAGATAAATAGTTTATAAATTCTCAATATAATGTCAAGCAAATGTAAAGTTCTATGTTATAGTATGTAGAAGGTTATGTAGTGGAATGTAGAAGAAGTTGTCACTTTTTGTAGGATATTTTCTTGACAAGCAACGAATCTAACATCCTTATGAATAATCCAACCACTGATTCCGCTGATTCCGCTAATTCCGCTTAACAAAAAGTTATTGATTAACATTTTTTTATTATTTCATCCGTTTATCTTTAATTTTGTCATGTTTATGTGTACACAAAATCTTTACAAAATGCACCTGTTCGAGTTAAAGCTAATATTCTAGACTAGTGTATACTAAAATCAAGTTTTATATATTGATATCAAGTTCATTGACTTAACGTTGTGGAACCAAGTTAAATGTAAGAAAGGGAATAAATTGGAATGGTATTTCAAAGTAATTCGATTTCAAGTCAATATCAAGCCTGAGACTAATTCATAATTTTTTCGCATACTTAAAGTAAAGATATATCTGACTATCTTCGAAAGAATTATTTTCATCTGAATTGTGGATAAAGATAATAGTTGCTTTTTGTATATACTGGTGATATCAATACATCTGAAACCGTGAACCGCGTGCCTCGTTTATTACGAGGGATCTTGTATATATATTGTGTTAAAGAAGAGTCGCTTTGATTTGTGTAGATATTCATTGCGTACACAACGCACCTTATTTTTGTTATGTAAATCCGACAATTATGTTGTACTAAAAGTATAAATTGGTAAGGACAGTAAGGGAATATATGAGATCTTCTTCGTTTAAGATATCACTATTTGTAATCAAAATGAGATAAATTCCCGAACAGAATGATTATTGACAAATCAAAAAATTAAGTTATCCCAATAGTTTGCATGTTTATGTCAACGTGTTCATTTTTTTGTATTAAAAATGTCCAATTGAAGTATGGAAATTATATTTTAATTGACTATTGAAAGCAGTTATATATTATGAATGACAATACTGGATCAAGTTTTCATTTTATTACATGTATGATCGTCTAAGGGAGACATTAGTATGCAAGAGAACGGACAAATCAAGATTATTTTGTATCTATTTTATTCTTATATTTCTAATAAGAACGAAGCTGCGTCACATAGACTACTTCAAATACATATTAAAAGAGTAAAATTGATTCATAGATTAATTCTATAATAATACAATAAGCGAATGCAATGTAAACACAATTATTTTTGTTTCCAATGATGTGAAGAACAGTTTGAATGAAACCAAAGGCTGTATCCCAGACGACTGTTTGATTGAAAACTAAGGCTGTATCCAAGATGACTGTTTTAACGTGATAGAATTTACTCTCTGAACCTTAAGTTTAATACCAGATAACTAATAATTTTGAAAGACAAAAACATAAATGGAGGCAACACACACAGGATGTGTTTGACAGTTTGATTTTGTCATTTGACTATGGACTTTCCTTTTTGAATTTTACAATGACGTGAAGACTGTTTGATTGTAACCTAATGATGTAGCCCAGACGACTGGTTTTAACGTGATAGAATGTACACTCCGAACCTTAAAGTTTAAATAAAGGCAACAGTAGTATACCGCTGTTCAAAACTCATAAATCTATGGACAAAAAACAAAATCGGGGTAACAAACTAAAACTGATGGTAACGCATTAAAAATTAGAGGAGAACAACGACACAACATTAAAATTAATTCAGCCAGTACCACAAAACTTATAATTTTGAAAGACAAAAACATAAATGGAGGCAAGAAACAAAACCATAAAGTGCAGTTACTGGCGTATATAAGTAGTTCCTATAACAGGCATAAAAGTTTCTCTAGTCACACTGATTCCATAGTTTACGGTGGGGTTCGTGTTGCTTATTCTTTAGTTTTTTAGCCATGGCGTTGTCAGTTTATCTTCGATTTATGAGTTTGAATGTCCCTCTGGTATCTTTCGTCCCTCTTTTATGACATATTTTCAATTTTGTCCTTATCAATACGAATGGATAAAGTCAACAAAAAACGATTTGTTTAACAGATAGCTATAGCTGAGGTTCGATAAATTATGGACTGTGATTTGTACGGGTCACTATCATTACAACCTCAGACATCAGTGGTTAGATAATCTCAATACTCATTCATAATCTGTTCATAATGAGTTCGAAACAAATTCATCATAGATACCAGGATTATAATTATTTGTTTGCGATAGACGTGTGTTTTGTTTACAAAAAACTCATTCAAGCTATTGGAAGAGTGCGTTCTACTCCGGTCGTAATTGTCGGTGATAACTAACGCTCTAGTGATAGCTGATAGCCGCTAGTAATTATCGATGATAACCAGCACCCTGTTGAAACTACATTATTCTCATCAACCTTCTCTACCACTAGAAACTAGCCGAACAATGAAATATTTAAGAATGCTAAATTAAAAACTAGCCTCACCATGAAATAGTCAATAGTGCAAAATCGGGCTTTAAAACAACATTTAATTAATAATTAACTCAAATAACTGTCCGGTTACGGTACTTTCTTGTAATCAAAAGTCTTTTTTTTAACTTGTCGTAGAACTGTCTTTAACATTTGAAATAGTAACAATCCTACTTTCACATTTTCATTGGACTTTAAACTGTTGTACATAGTATGTCTAACACACGTGATGTCTAACGATTAAATGATTTTTTTTTTAATCTTTGTTATCAAGCAGTGTATATTACGTTCAATCAAAACGTTTTAAGAGTGTTTGTTGTTTTCAATTTCATAATAACATTGTCATAGCTATGCATGTTATGACATGTCTAAACGGATTCGTTGGCGAAATTTATAATTTTTGTCGAATTTTATCATGGCTGATTCTTTACAAAGTCATTACACGTTCTCCTTCTGTCAAATGGACAAATGGAAAAGGTTTATAATATATCCACAATAGCAATGTTGATGGACATATATATGATTGGTACATCCCAAAGTAACTGTTAAAAATACTTGCACTCTACAAAGAACTTAAGATGTTGTACCCTCTGAATAAAAACTTATATTTTTAAATTAAAGAGGCCAATCTTAGATTTCCCTATACCCTTTTTAATAATATCTCAACATAAATTTGATTCTATTTTCCTATTAAACTGGACAATTTGATTTCAATTAGTGATGTTTATTCTAAAGACATTACACCACTGTTGTCTTTGTAATTCGCGATTGGTTTCATTACTTTGAGGTTATAATTATAGCTCTGTCATATTATCATGGTTAGAAATGATGGTTTTACTTATAATAGACAAACTTTAAGCAACCGAAGCGTTTTTCTGGATGTCATGTAGAATCAATGAGATGTTTAAGAAGAAATACTCTGGTAATCTAAAAACAGCAATGCCGAAGGCGTGCTTTGTGCAAAAATAAGGAAATAATAAATAAAATACCTAATATCCGAAAATTGTAAGTATGAATAAAGAAAGACTAGAACCTACTGAATTGCCAGTTCCAGACTTCTTCAATGAAACTGATCATAAGATTGTACCTTCATAAAAATCAATCACAATCCCTCTGGCTGGCATCTGGTATCAGATGGAATGTCTGTATTTCAAATAAAAAACAAAACATGAGCAGATAAGAGTGGTTAAAATGATAACGCGAGGTGCAACGCAGCGTGTTTATTGTTGAAACAGGAAAAATTGGTATCCGCAATATTATTACAGAGATCATTTCCTCGTTATTTCAGCTAGACACCTTCTTCTGAAATAAACATGACGTAGAATGATTTGGAATGTAAAACGTGTGACAATATCTGTATATTACGTTCATATTACATGATATTGATTTTTGGTCATTGCTGTAGTGCCAAAGGCGTTAAATGATATATTTAATCATCATGAACTCAGCTGGTGCAAAAGACAGAACAGTTCAGATACAAGTAAGAAGATATAGTCTTTTCATATGTGCGTTTGGTCTTTACAAGAACGGGATAAAAGAAAGTAAACATCGTTATAATCCATATCTAGTACAAGTACTAAAACAAGCAAAATTAAAGACCCCTTTAATATACAGTATCCATACACTTATTTTAAATCAAACTTTACTGATTTTTATGTGTTTTTGTACAAAACATCAAATTAATTAAAATGTAATCAATGACATCCTCTTCGGCAGTACCTTTCTCTTCTACGACAACCAGCAGACGAGTTCCTAATGTTATTAAAAAGTCGGTAAATAGTCTTATTCGGTAGGTCATAATCGTAAAACATGTTCTGCCAAAAAATAGCCATAATACTCAGGGGACATTTTAAACTCGAAGACAAATTGACATAATATAAAAAAGAAGATTCAGTATGATTGCCAGCATGACACAGACATTAACAATTAAATGTCCTCATACGGCCTTCAACAATTAGCAAAACCAATACCGCGTAGTCAGCTATAAAAGGCTCCGATATGACAATGTAAAACAATTCAAACGAGAAAACTAACGGCCTTATTTATATAAAACAAAATGAACGAAATACAAAAACAAAAAACATATGTAAACAGGTCATAATACCTGTCTATAGAAATAGATTGGAAACTACCCAACTTTCCGAAAATAATATAAATACCTTAAATATATAAATAACTTATCGTATGAAAATTTTGAATAATCTTCACATTTGTTATTTTAACTACAAAGGACTACAAAAAGCTGAAAAAAGAAACAAATTAATAGAATGGTCAAAACAACACAAATGTGATATCATATTAATGCAAAAAACTCACTTTGTATATAATATGTCAACCCAATTGAAAAATGAATTTGAGGGACAAATTATATTAAGTAATGGAACAAGCAATTCACTAGGTGTTGCAATTTTGATAAAAAGAAAACACTAAATTTGAAATTAATTGATAGTTTTGAAGATGAAGAAGGTAGATTGCTGCTTGTAAATATGGAAGTAAATGACAACATATTATCTATAGTTAACTTATATGCACCTAATAACCCACACACTAGAAATAACTTTTTTAAAAACATTAAATTATTAGTGGATAAACATAGCATAGGACAAATAATCATGGGAGGTAGCTCAAATAGATTCAAAAAAATAGATCTAAACAAACAAAAAATAAAAAAAGTCTGTAATCTCAACAAATTAATCAAATCATTAAAAAGTTATAGATGTTTGGAGAGAGAAACACAAACAAGAAACGCAGTTCACTTGGTATAGAAAAGATAGATCTAAAGTATTAAGAATGGACTAATTTTTAATAGGACCTGAAGTTTACAAAAACTCCACTTCATGCGATATAAGACCTATAGTTCTGCAAAATACTAATCATAATTGTGTTTCATTAAAATAGATATAAATAGAGGTCCTTAAGGCAGGGGATACTTGAAATTGTATAGCAGTATATAAGTTAATGAGGACTATGTGAAAATTGATAACCAATTATAAAAAAAAAGTATAAATAATCCCGATCTCGATAACTATGGAATAACTTTAAAACTGAGGTAAGAAATATTTCAATTAGTTATTGCAAATCTAAAGCTAAGGAAAAAAGAGATATAATAAACATTTTAGAAAAAGACTTACAAAGACTTAATATCCTAGCTGATACTGAAAACAATTATACAACTAAAACAAGCTATTTGCAAACAATAGAATATACAGAAGAAAAAATAGGAAAGCTTTACTTTGAAAAAATAAAGGGTAACCAAATTAGAGCTAGAGCAAAATGGGTGGAAGAGGGTGAAAGAATCTAGGCAGAGCAAAAAACAATAACACAACTATATGATGGAAAAGGGGAGATAACTAGGGATCATGAAAAAATATTAAACCTTGAAGTAAAATATTTTAAAGATTTATACACGTCAACAAATCCAAACTTACAAGACACACAAAATTATTTAAATGATATTAAAATACATAAAAAAATTAAGTGAAAGTGAAAGTGATGCTTGCGAAGGAGAAACAATTGAAGAAAAATGCACAGAAGCTATATTCAAAATGAAATGAAACTGTACCCCAGGATTAAATGGACTAAATGTTGAATTTTATAGAAAGTTTTGGGTAGAATTAAAAACTTTAATTGTATCAACATTTAACTATTGCTATACTAAAGGACAATTGTCCAACACACAAAAAAATTGGCGTTATATCACTCGTTTAAAACAAAAAGACCCATTGTCGCTTGATAATTATCGACCTGTAACACTTTTGAATTATGATGTTAAACTTCTGGCATATGCCTTAGCGCAAAGAATTAAACCACTACTTCATAAACTGGTACATTCAGATCAAAAAGGATACATAAAAAAGGTAAATTGGATTCAACATTAGAAAGATACAAGATGCTATTGACTATTCAGAAAATCTCAAAATAGATGGCGCTGTCTTATTTTTAGATTTTAGCAAAGCTTTTGACTCTCCAGAGTGGATCTTCATGTTTGAAACACTAAAAAAAAATCTGTTTTAAAGAAAGTTTTTCAAAATTGTTTCAACTAATGTACTCAGATATTAAGGGATGTATACCTAATAATGGCTGGGTTTCAAGTCGTTTAAAAGCATTCCGTGATATTAAACATATAGAAAATAGAAATATTAAAGGATTAGAAATTAAGCTAGAAAGCAGCACTAATACCCTAAATATATGTCAACTAGAAGACGATACTACTCTGTTCCTACATTCTAAACAGGACATTACAGTTGCATTAAATTTAACTGAAACATTTGGTAACGTTTCTGGCCTTAAACTTAATAGAACTAAAACTGAAGGAATATGGCTTGACAAATTAAAGCACTGCAAAGAAAAATATGAAAATAATAATTGGAGTCATAAACCTATCAAAAGTTTGGGAATTTATTTTAGACACTATAAATCAGAATGTCACAATCTTAATATTGAAAAACAAATATTGAAATGTGAAAACAATAATGGCAAACTGGAAAAAAGAAGCAAAGTGTATTAGGGAGAATAGTAGTAACTAAATCTGTTATTCTACCAAACTTAACATATATAGCATCAAATACTGTAATACCAAAAGATTCGCTACAAAAATTTTAAACCCTCATATACAATTTTGTATGGAATGGTAAAAGAGATAAAATTAAAAGATCAACTCTTCCAACAGAGTACAAAAAAAGGGGACTTAAAATGATAGACATTGATATTTTTATAAAATCCATACACATAGGCTGGATAGCAAAATTATTTAATACCGAAACGGACAATTGGACAGGTATAACAAGATTTTATTTAAATAAATTTGGTAATAACTTGATCATATTTCTAATGAATCGAAATAATATAAGTGATCTAGATAAAACAATTTTCAAAAGTGTTCCAGAATTTTACCAAGAATTAAGTAAAACTTGGAAGTGTTAAAGGAGGTTGGTCATCATACCCACATGACTTTCTACAATTAAGAAAACAACTTATACGGGGAAATAATTTTATCATACAAAATGGAAAATGTTTATTTTTTGAGGAGTGGGTAAAATGCCATTTGTTTTTCATAAATGATGTCATAGATGATAGAGCTCAAATTTCAGAAACATGCATACTTTCTTAACATAAAAATAAACAAGATTAGGTCAGGCAGACATCTTGCATTCAAAAATTCAATACCAAATCAATGGCTTACCATAATAAATCAAGATAATTCAATTGAAACTGAAGTTAATATTCATAACTATAAATAGTCTAACAATCATGCTTAAAAAAGAAATCAATTCTAAAACGAGTAAAAAACACATTTATAACATTATTATAAATGAAAACAAACCAGACAAACCTATAGGAGTTATAATGTGGGCATAAACCTTCACTTCAAACTAGAAAATTGTTTCAACTTCATTTTTAACTACTTACCTGACAATAAACTGAAAATGTTTAGATGGAAATTAATTCACTATATACTTCCATGCAATGATTTATTAGTAAAATGGAAAATACTCACAGATAATAAATGTAATCATTGCAGTATAAAAGAAGATTATTAACATTTTTATTTTTCTTGCAACAACAACAGTGATTTTGTATCAAAAATATTAAACTTTCTTAAATTTAACAGGTTTCAATGAAAGCATTTTTAATATGGCAAATCTTATAGTAGGATATAAAATAAATGATGAAGCTTACTATGTAATTAATTTCCTTTTGACTGTAAAATTTTTTTTCTATTTACAAATCTATTTACATCTCTGACTCAAAGAGAACAAAAATAGATATCTTTAAAATATTCAAGGCAGAAATAAAATATATAGTTGAAGTCAATAATTTAATTAAAAGAAAAAGCAGTAAATTGATCATAAAAACCCTAAACCACATATTTTGATCATAAATAATAATAAATATCCCTGAGGTCACATGACTCAAGTATTAAGTCACATGACTTGAGCATGTCAGGTGACAATAATGTACTTTAACATCTAACACATGTTTAAAAATAATAATATATTATTCAATATTGTATAACACACACTTCTTTGTCTTCTTCTTTTACTTTTTATTTTATTTTATTTTTGACAACTTTGTGTTGTACACTCTGATGTTGTGTGTATAATCATGTTTACCTGAGTGGTTTAGATGTGATTATTAATGATCTTAGTCTAAAATACCACAGTTTTCAAATAAGTTAAAACTTCGATTATGATTCAAAACATCACGAAAATTATGGTCAACTTGCCTTTTAAATTAGACAAACTGTCAAAGTATTATGAATTAAATTTGCCCAAATCACACAATGTCAAACACATTTATCTAGTATTAAAAACCACTATTGGCCAAAATAAATATGAAATCATTTAAAATATTGTAATATTGTAATTAAACATCTATTTACTTTTATTAGAGATTCTCCCTGGATATCTAATAACTAATATATCAGGAATACTTAGTGCATTGATGTCCACTAAGTAAATTGTCTTGTGGAGAGTTGTCTCATTTGTAATGATATTTTTTTTTATTCAGACGTTCAAAATATAAACATTTAAAAGAAGCATGTATTCTCTATAATTAAGAAAAGATAAATACGCATAATGTGCTCGACAATATATAAGTTGGATTTTTGTTGTTTCTCATTCGTTTATCTTTTCTTATCAAACACATGTCGTATAAACATTGTCTGTCTAAGTCTCGTCCATCCTTGTAATTTCTTTTCTATTAATTCGACGTATTGTGTTTCCCTCGAGACTGTATAATTTGATTTCACTTTCTAACGATTAACTCGATTGACGGTCTATTACATATATTTAGTTATTTGGTTTTACTCCTCTCTGATTAAACACAATGAGGATAACAACTGCCAATTTACACGTTGATTGCATTCACGATAGCAGGACTGGTGATTCATCAGTGTGAAGGAGGGTCAGGTGGTTATTTATAACCTTATTAGACAGGTATCGACTATATAACAATGTCGCATGTCAGCCATGATTCTGTATATATTTTGTGAATCGTAAATCGACAAGTAATTGCATATCAGGATGATGGTAACATATCGAAGCACTCCTTTTCTTGTACGTTTAGACGTGTCGGTTCCTATGATATCACATTCAATTAGACAATTCCATAAATAAATTATTATGACATGCATGACAAAAAATGACATAATTGAGACCTTTCAAATGTCAATATTGTAAATACTTGTGCTCATACAAAACATTGTAGTTTCAATCTTACAAAATTATGAGTTTTCAATAAAGATAAAGTAACTGAAATATAAAGATAAAGAAAATTAGTACAACAGCCCTACATGTACAGAAATAGCTTTACACAAAATACTTATATGGACGACCTCGTGCTGTCAGACTTACAATTGTGTCTTAGCATAGCATTTATAAGCATTGTAATATATTCGTGAGGCAATAAAACAGTCATATATAAACAACTTACATGCGTTAGAATCTAACAATTGATACATAAACAAGAGTATTAAAACTATTACAAGAAGACAAACCATGATCCATTATCCAGATCAGCTCTAAATAACGTTTGTTTTATTCTGAGGAAAAAACCAGAGGAACTAAATCAATTTCTATTTCTTTGCATGTCAAATATTTAATAATTATGGCCTTATCGATGTATGTCTTTTTCTTTAATACTAGATATAAAAAAATCCAACATGCCAAACTAATAATAAAAATTAACAGAAAAAAAACCTTTGACCGATTATCCGCACACCTTTTAACTTTGATTTCGTTGCATATCTTTCTATCTTATCTGTAGTTCTTTTTTAAATAACAGAGGAAATTCAATGACTGGTTTTAATTTCTAATGGCCAAACAAGTATAACATTACACATTATTTGATTAATACTTAAGGAGGTTTCTATTGTTAACATTGAACTTACTATACAATCTATTGTTAATCATGTTTTTTTTTTTTATCTACGTTCATTTTACAGTTTTTGATCAAAGGGACGAAAATTGTGAATACATATTGTATTCATCCGATAAAGGCTTAAAAAATGTTAAAGCGACCATGTTTTAAGATAAATTTGATGAAATCCTATTCTAAATAATAACTGCAGTGATTTTTATAGAGAAATATAAAACCGAAGATGTGGTATGATTGCCAATGAGACAACTATCCACAAAAGAGCAAAATGACACAGACAATGTAAAACAATTCAAACGAGAAAACTAACGGCCTTATTTATGTAAAAAAAAAATGAACGAAAAACAAATATGTAACACATAAGCAAACAACAACCACTGAATTACATTCTCCTGACTTGGGACAGGCACATACATAAATAATGTGGCGGGGTTAAACATGATCCCAACCCCTCCCCCTAACCTGGGACAGTGGTGTAACAGTACAACATAAGAACGAACTATACAAATCGGTTGAAAAAGGCTCATCAGATGGACAAAAAAACAGGTGGACGTGGCTCGATACTTATACATCCCGACACAAAAAAAACACAATGAACAGATCTGAGAGTACTCACAGTTATCTGACAGCTAGTTCAAAGCCACTAACAACTAATAAAAAAATCATGCAACTAAGACTAAACTATCAATCCGTACACATCCAACATCCAATGGATTTAGTGTAAATACGTCATAAACAGCCAGAGAAAAACGTGACCTTGTGCAATGCCAAGTAACAGGTATCGACAGATTGTAGATCCATGAATATGTATATGCATATAAGATACTGGTAATATTTAGTTAGCTTTTAATTTACTGATAACAAAATCAATATTTATACCAATAAAAACAATATTCAATGATCTTATTTCAGTGTTGAATAGGTAACCCTTGAGAGTAAGTTTATTTAAAGGAGTGACAAGTTTACATGGATCGTTTCTAAATTTCCGGACAAAACTATCATCTCACTATTTATGATTCTGCTGAAGGTTTATGGAAGTGTATAAAACAGATTGGCTGTATAGGGGGAGGGTTGAAATCTCATAAACATGTTTAACCCCACCGCATTTTTGCGCTTGTCCCAGGTCAGGAGCCTCTGGCCTTTGTCAGTCTTGTATTATTTTAATTTTAGTTTCGTGTGTACAATTTAGAGTTTAATATGGCGTTCATTATCACTGAACTAGTATATATTTGTTAAGGGGCCAGCTGAAGGACGCCTCCGGTTGCGGGAATTTCTCGCTACATGGAAGACCTGTTGGTGACCTTCTGCTGTTGTTTTTTCTATGGTCGGGTTGTTGTCTCTTTTGCACATTCCCCATTTCCATTCTCAATTTTATTATTTGGTTTAAGAAACTAAAAGGTTTTTTTCTTCATAATTACAATGTATGTTTACCGGAGGGACATGGACATTATGATATTTGTATTTTCGTTTAATTAACTGTTAAGTTATGTCAATGCCGTCTTTGGGTGTACAGTTGTTTCATGTAATGGGCAATTATATCATAACTTTATGATAGAAACGTATTGTTCGTCACATTGTTACCCATAAGGATGTACTTAGGTGAGGTTTTGGAATTCGTGTCAAATTTTCGGACTCCTTGGTGTTTTTCCATACAAAATAAGGTCAAATATTTTGCCCGAGATCCCCCATTTGTTTCTTCATATAAGACTAAATAGCTGATGAAAGGTCATTTACCAAAATTTTAGAAGATTAAAACATTTACTAAATTTTATCATCGGTATAATGAAATCATTTGTAAATATAGCTCAACACACAGACTTCTTATACGTTCAGGTATTTCACATCCAATATTTTATGGAAATATTCTTTATAAAGCACAAAAATGTCAGTGTTCACCTCAGAAACTAACAAAACCTTTAAATAGACTTATTAAGAAGGAATATAGTTACGATACTGTTGTCAAGTCATTAAACATTGCATATTTTGGCGTTAATATTGATTCACTTATAGGGTCTTTACATCGGAACTAAACACACTTATTATTAATAAACCAGTTGTTGGCATGACACGGGTTATGTTCTCATATATGTTATGATGGTATGATAGTGCCCCCACGGGGAGGATTGTGCCTGATATTCATATGATGAAGACATAATTTTTCAATCAGTTTAAATGAAGTCTGGAGCTGGCATGTCAGTTATCTGCTAGTAGTCTGATGTTATTTATGTCTTATTGTCATTTTGTTTATTTTCTTTGGTTACATCTTCTGACATCAGACTTGGACTTCTCTTGAACTGAATTTTAATGTGCGTATTGTTATGCGTTTACTTTTCTGCATTGGCTAGAGGTATAGGAGAGGGTTGAGATCTCACAAACATGTTTAACCCCGCCGCATTTTTGCGCCTGTCCCAAGTCAGGAGCCTCCGGCCTTTGTTAGTCTTGTATTATTTTAATTTTTAGTTTCTTGTATAATATTTGGAGTTTAGTATGGTGTTCATTATCACTGAACTAGTATATATTTGTTTAGGGGCCAGCTGAAGGACGCCTCCGGGTGCGAAAATTTCTCGTTGCATTGAAGACCTGTTGGTGACCTTCTGCTGTTGTATGTTCTATGGTCGGGTTGTTGTCTCTTTGAAACATTCCCCATTTCCATTTTCAATTCTATCTTAATTTTCTTTCTTTTGTAATGGAACCCAAATAATACCAATGCAAACATAAGGTAAAAGTCCGATTCAGCCTTTTCCCGCCATATTTTAAATCTCAAATATCCTGAAAAGGAGGTCCATAACCTATCAATATGTTTTGCTTATTTTTATCCTTAAAGAATGCGCTACCAGCTTATACTTGGTATTTAAATGTTAACCTTATTATGATTGCCTACATTTGACTTCAAACTCAAAGAGTAACAATATCATGTGAAAGGAAGAATTTTCTTGGATCAATATGGTTTAACCGAAGATATACACATTCGCTGTAGCTACATGTCTGTTTCAGTAAGTTATTACTGTCAAAACTGTTGATATTGTTAACACATATTTCTGCTGATTGTAACGTATTGCCATTTAATCCTTATCTTTTATAAATTTTCTGTAGTTAGTGTTGGGGACACATCTAGCTGTTTTCGGTATGTCTTCTCAGTATGTTCTTTTTTCAAAATATTAAACAAAATATGAGAATCATTCATCCATAATAATTCATTTTTCAAAATTTGCAGATGTTCTAATTAATACCTTTGGATGTTATTTGCCTTCAGTTTTTTATCGTAATGTTTTGTATATTATGGTATTTGGTTGTCTATTAATTCAAAGTAGTTTGTTCCCTAGAGGTATCTAAATTTTATGTCACCATCTGAAGATTAACTCGATTGACAGTTTTTTAATTCCTTGGGTTATTTGGTTTTATTCTTAACAAGGTATTAAATAAAACTGGAAATCAACATCAATTCTAGAAAACCTCCATTTCTTCTTACCTCTTAATTTCATGGTGTTAGTTCAATTATTTTTTAATTTGATGTAATTACCTTTTTTTTCGGTTTAGTTGTTTTTTTTCATATTCAACTTATTAATTATGTTTTACATACATATTGTGCATTATAACTTACCTTAGGAAATAAATTGCAAAACATGATAGTATGGCTAAACCTTTTCATGAAACTTAGAAACTAAGCTTACTCCATGCATGCATGGACGAAGGTAACTAACGTTAACTTAGTCCATGCATGCATGGCCTAACACAACAGACTTAGTCCATGCATGCATGCACTAAGGCAACTAACCCTAACTTAGTCCATGCTTGCATGGACTAACACAACAGACTTAGTCCATGCATGCATGGACGAAGGCAACCAAGGCTAACTTAGTCCATGCTTGCATGAACGAAGGCAACTAAAATTAACTTTTTTAAAGTTTAAAAAATTTATAAATGCAAAATAATTCCAAAAAATCAAATTTTTCAAAAATTAAAAAAAAAAATAAATATTTAAAAAAAAAATTCTTTTAAAATTTAATTCTTATGAAAATAAATGAAAAAAACATGAAAAATTTACAAAATTATTTTTTTCCAAAATGCTGAAAAAAGTTAAAATTTCATTTTTTTTTCAAAATTAAACAAAAAGAAGAAAAAAATGGTTAATTATCACTGTGTATCATCACAACCAGATATAGGTACCCTTGCATATAGGTATAAATGCCACATGAGAATATTCACGTCTGCCAAAAGATTAGAATGTGTTCACATTTTATTTAAATGATAAAAACTCTTCACTGAACAGATCAGTTGGAGCTGAAAATTTGTTTAACATTACCTGGACAGTAGCTGCAATTAGTTCCTGAAAGTTCCTAATCATTTAGTAGTGGTAAGTGTTATTTTAGTTTATTGTTATTATATCTGTAATAAACATGTTTAATCAGTTTAATTGAGGTCTGGAGCTGGCATGTCAGTTAACTGCTAGTAGTCTGTTGTTATTTATGTATTATTGTCATTTTATTTATTTTCTTTTGTTACATCTTTTGACATCGGACTCGGACTTCTCTTGAACTAAATTTTAATGTGCGTATTGTTATTCTTTTACTTTTCTACATTGACTAGAGGTATAGGGGAGGGTTGAGATCTCATAAACATGTTTAACTCCGCCACAATTTTGCGCCTGTCCCAAGTCAGGAGCCTCTGGCCTTTGTTAGTCTTGTATGATTTTAAATTTTAGTTTTTTGTGTATAATTCGGAGTTTAGTATGACATCCATTATCACTGTACTATTATGCATATTTTAGGGGCCAGCTGAAGGACACCTACGGGTGCAGGAATTTTCGCTACATTGAAGACCCATTGGTTGACTTCGGCTGTTGTTTGCTCTATGGTCGGGTGGTTGTTGCTTTGACATATTCACCATTTCCTTTCTCAATTTTATTTGTTGCACTATGATTTTTGCCGTTGTCTCAAAAGCAGCTAACTTTTTGTATATATTGTACATGTACATGCAAGTCGTCAAGACATCAACCCAAAAATGTAAGATCTGTAAATTTGCTTTCACAATTTTTTTGTTCTTCCCATGCCGAAATTCTAACCCATGTTACTGAGATATTGTGACACCAAATCTGTACAATTTTTAAACACCAGAGAAGAGCAGATGATTTAAACACTTTTGTGTAATCCAGCATTATATAAGATGTTTTTGTGTCTAATGTTATAGTGCAGTTTGAGCACTTAAAAACATGTTCATTATGTCCACTGGTTGTGTTTGGTTGCTGTCTGCCATATTAAATGGATTTCCTTTTTTTTGTTTTTTTGCTTAAATTTGTCTATTAGCTTTCTTTTTTGAAAATTAAAAGAAAACAGTTCACAAATTAGGTGTGCTGGGCTTATTTTAATTAACCTTCATCAGAAACATACAAACAAAAATTTGACAGCAAATGATGTAGATACCATTATCTTGGGACTTAATAAGCCCATGTGTAACGATCTTTAAATTAAGGCTTTTGCTTATTGTTGAAGACTTCAGGTGACCTGTACTTGTTTACATCAGTGACCTATTATGCAGGGCTAGTAGTTGTCTCAATTGCAATCATTCCATGTATCCTTGCTTTTGTATCATTTAAAGACTTCAATTCTTAAATCATTTAAGTTAACACATTTTAATTTCAAAACATTCAACAGATATTTCCAAATAACAAATTTTGTAAACAACAGATATAATTGGTAACTGGTAATTATTTTACAGTCAATATGTTTTTATATTTATCAAGAGGCATCATAATCATGTTCATTAAATTCTTTCCTTGTCAGACTGTTACTGATCTCAAAACCAGTAAAAATTGCAAGTAGCTTTTAGTTTCTAGTACATGTAGTACTATTTTGATAAGATGTGTAATTTTTCGTCATTTCTTTTGCTGTTCTGTCATAATCAGTCAGACCATTTCACCAAGATGTTTTCAAATTCTCCTAGTACTTCAAAGTGCTCTTTTTTCAATAATAATCTGAAATACACAAAATCAACAGGTTAGTAACTTCATAATGTACAAACTTTAACATGTCAGATTAATATGATTTAGAAAATGATGTGCAGCGCAGCCTTGTTATTTGACTGACCAGTTGGTGCATGTTTGGACACAATATTCAAGCTTGATAGACTGTCTGTATTTGGATTTTGATCAAAATTATGAGGAAAAAAAATCCCCCTCCCCCAATTTTTTTCAACCCCCTTTCAGTAATTACCCCAAAACTTAATCCCAGCCTTTTCCTTTGTGGTATGGTACTTTGCAGTACAATTTTAAAGAAATCCATACACTTAAACACAAAATATTGTCTGGAAATTAGAAAAATGCTTGTTTTGACCCCCTATTTCCTGAACGTTTGAGGCAATTACCCCTTCAAACAATTCCAGTCTACCCTTTGTGATATGGAGCCTTGAAGAACAATTTCAGAGAGATTAGTACACTGGCACACAAGTTAATGTCTGGAAACTACAAAAATGCTTCTTTTTTGCCCCTTATTTCTAAACTGTTGGTACCATCACCCCAAAAATCAACCCAACCTTCCTTTTTGGTATTAAACCTTGTGTAAAATTTCATGGATATCCATTCACTTAAACTATATAATTATCCGGAAACCATATGTGTCGACATACATTGCTAACAACAACATCATACCATAATATGACTCAATTTTATTCTTCGAACTTATAAAAATCAGGACGCTGTTTTTTACTTTTTAATTGTTTAACATTTTACAATGGGGGGCTTTTATTAATAGCTTATTACAATATATATGGTGATTATTTTTGCTAAAGGCTGAAAGCAAACCACTGAACTGTCATTGTTCATAAAGATAGTTTTCATGGGCAATCTTAGCACATCTCTTCATTTTTACATGATGATCATTTTGAAAATCAGTCATTGTTATTTGTGGAAACCCTTCTTAGAATTTAGTGAAACTTGAATATATAAGCATAACCATTTTTATGATAAAAAAATTCAAAATATTTTCATTTCCTGTATCTACATGATCTAATTAATAAAGGATTTTAGTATTTTTGCAGTTAACATTAATCTGTAGCTTCTTTCTAGGGTTTAATATAAAACCAAGAGTGCACACGCTGAAATGTCTGGCCTTCTTTTGTAGTCCTTAAAATAAAGCTTTATTACAATACAATTGAAACATAACCTTAACATTAACCAAAAAAACTAAAAATTGACCACTAAACCATGAAAATGAGGCCAAGGACAGGCAAGGTGAGATGAACCATACAAGGCACACATCTATACAGCTAATAATTCTTCCATACAACTAATATATTTCCATACACCTAATATAGTTATTATAGCAGTAGACATTGCATATAGTATTAGATAAAAAGACAAAAACTCAAAAACTTAACTTTGACCACTGACCATGAAAATGAGGTCAAGGGCAGATGACACATACCAGCTAGAAATGTACACCTAACAATCATTCTGTTATTATTTCCATACACCAAATATATTAGACCTATTGCAAATAGTATATGAAAAACAGAAAAAACCCCACAAAAACTCAACTATAATCACTGAACCATGGAAATGAGGTCAAGGTCAGATGACACCTGCCAGTTGGACATGTACACCTTACAGTCCTCCATACACCAAATATACTAGACATATTGCTTTTAGTATCTGAGATATGGACTTGACCACCAAAACTTAACCTTGTTCACTGATCCATGAAAGGAGGTCGAGGTCAAGTGAAAACTGTAGGACAGCCATGAGGACCTTGCAAGGTACTCACATACCAAATATAGTTATCCTATTACTTATAATAAGAGAGAATTTCACTTTGCAAACCAGATGCTCCGCAGGGCACAGCTTTATAGGACCACAGAGGTCGAACCCTGAACAGTTGGGGCAAGTATGGACACAACATTTAAGCTTGATACAGCTCTGAATTTGGATTGTGATTATATAGTTGACACAAGATAGGTTTCTGACACAGAATGTATGTGGTCTAAGAACTTACACTTAATAAACTGTTATCACAGAGATATGTATCGCCTTTTTGTAATTTTGATAATGCAATGTTGAAATTAAATAGCAATATTTTAACATGTAAGTTATGCAAATATTCAGGTAATTTTGATTATGCAATGTTGAGATTAAATAGCAATATTTTAACATGCAAGTTATGCAAATATTCATGTAATTTTGATAATGCAATGTTGAAATTAAATAGCAATAATTTAACATGTAAGTTATGCAAATATTCAAAGTCTATGAACAATGACTGAAGGTACATGGCTAAACAATCTCCATGGAATGAGATGTGCCAATGATAAATATAATACAACTGCATACCAATTACCATTGACTCATAATAAGTAGTTCCCTTTAAACGAACCTAAACACAAACATTAACTTTTAAACTATGTAAAAGTTTCAAAGTCAATGAACCATGATCAGGGGTGGGGCTATATAATCTCCATGAAAACAACACTTTCAAATGACAATAAATTTGCATACCAAATATCATTGACTTAACATTAGCAGTTCATCTTATTAAACTGATATTATCACAAACTAATACATGTAAACTAAGCAAAAGTTTCAAAGTCAATAGACCATGACTGAGGGGGCAGGGCCAAATATTCTCCATGGAAATGAGATGTGCTAATGTTTATAAAACTGAACACCAATTAACATTGGCCTACCACTAATAGTTCCCCTTGAACTGACCTTATCACAAACTAATACATATTAACTTAGCAAAATTATTAAAGTCTATAGACCATGACTAAGGAGGCGGAGTAAAAAAATCTCCATGAAAATGAGATATGCAAATGCTTATACAACTGCATACCAAACATCATTGACCTACCACTAGTGGTTCACCATAAATTGACCTAATCACAAACTAATACATTGTTGATGCTGCCGCAGCGGGGAACACCATACCTATGTCTCATTTTTTTACTCCGTCAAGGCGAGAAAAAAACTTATAAATTTTAAATTGGACATTTACCTATTATGGTCAAATATCCAAAATATAAATACATGGTTAGATTCAGCATATCATCATGATCATAGAACCCCAAAATTTAAATTTTTGATGAAATCAAATAATGTGCAATTTTAGACCCTTTCGACCTCAAGCATGTCAATGTGGATCAATTTGATAACCGGGCCCAAATATTAAAAATCTAAATACACAGTTAGATTCAGCATATTAAAGAACCCCATTTTTGTTGAAATCAAACAAAGTTTAATTTTAACCCCGATTTGGACCAACAGTCCATAATCAAAAATCTAAGTACATGTTTAGATTCAGCATCAAAGAAGTCCAAGAATTCAACTTGGTTTCCAACAAAGTTTAATTTTGGACCCTTTGTACCTTAATGTAGACCAATTTGAAAACAGGACCAAAAATTAAAAATCTAAGGGTGCTATAAACAGTTTCGTATAAAAAACTAGGGGTAATTCGCCCCGACTAAAAATAGACTTGGAGGGAAGTCCCTTTTTATCAACATAATTGGTAAAAAAGTATCATGTTTTTTATATTTAATTGTAAAATTAAGGTAATGACGTTGCTAATGCAAAATGTTATTTTCGCGACATCAAACTTTAACATACCAGGGAAAAATGCATTTTTCGACTGATTTTTATCATTCAAACTGAATTTATTTGAAAACGAGTTCATGGAACCCCATTTTTCAAAACAGCAATTTGTTTGACTTTCAATTTGCAGGGAGATTATGTGACCCAAATTTTATAAAACTGTAAATAAGGATTTTTTTAATTTTGATAAACATAAAGCCAAAAATGACATATTTTTCCTCAATTCATGAACATTTGATAAATACAAGTTATTTCGGAATAAAAAATGCATAATTTTTTAGGATACTTATAAAATACAGAAATTACTGATTATTTAAAGTCATAAGAAACCTCAAATTAAAAAAAAAATATGCATATGTTTTTTATAACTAAATGGTTAGTTTTCATTAAACAACTTATGTACATATACTTTTTTCTGAGGAAAATTCTTTAATTTGTCCACATTTAGAAGAAGAGTACTTATTTTTAATTGCTTGCTGCCAGCAAGCAATTTGCCGACATATTTTCCGTATGCATAGTGACCCGAGCGTAACCCTCCTCGTAAAAATCCGGTGACCACAATACGCATGGATCTGTCATTGAAATAAACAAATGTCTGATTATACATGTTAAACACATGCTCAATACCCATGCTTCTTGTGATTTGTTTACTATAAGGTGACAATGGGTTAAACTCGGCTTCAAATCACGGCATTTAATGAGCAGCCATATTTGTTCAATCATAACAAACAGAGAGAGAAAAAAATTTGCGATTATATGATATATTTGCGAAAATAATGATAAAATCGTGCACATAGGACAAAGTTTATGAATGTATACATCCATTGGTTCAAGAATTGGACAAACATTATTTTTCACCACTCACTAGTTTCATATGACTTTAACAAAAAACAATTTGTGTTTATCTTTTATAACAAAAAAATTAAGTCTTTTTTTTCGAAAAAAGAAAATACGGCCACATATCTGAATTTTGAACAAATATACAAAATTTCGACCTCATTTTTCTCAAAAAGTAGCACATGAAGGTATATTTTTTATTACATATTTGATTTAATCAGGTAAAAAATAGCCTATATGCAAATTTTCACGAACTTGTAAATACAGGATCAAAACTGTACGGTATGCCCTTAAGAGAAATTCAGCCCATTGTGTGAGGACAAGGATAAAATATTGATTATTAGAACATGCTTTCAGTAACTGCTTTAAATCTCAGATGTGTATTTCATGTGTTTTTGTTTTAGGATTTTTTATTGTGCTTTGACTTTGTATTGATCTTAGAATTAAGCCCTTTTCAAATGATTTTTATAGTTTGCTAGTTGAAATGTTGCACCACTGTCATAGGTTAGAAGGAGGGTTTCGTGCCAGCAACCATTTTTAATGTTTTACAAACTTCATGTGTCTGTCTCAATTCAGGAGCTTATAATTCAGTAGTTTGTTGCTGTATATCATAACAGTTTATCGTTCAATGTTTTGTTAATAAATCAGGCCCTAAGTTGTTCATTGGTAATTTCAAGTCCTTGACGTTGTATAGCTCATTGTTGAAGGATGTACAGTTACCTATGGTTGTTAATTTTTGTCTCACTGGTCTCTCATGGAGAGTTGTTTCCTTTACAATCATACCACATCTTCTTATTTTTACAAAACATTTAAATAAGTATACGTCACCTTAGAAGCTGCAAACAGAATGGTACAGTCCAAGTTCCTTTTCTCTTTGTTTCTTCAACATCATTTGTATGAATGTATCTGCAACATCTACAAGGAAAAATTGTTTCTGTAAAAATGATAAACGTACTTAAATCTTATACTTAATAAAAAAAAAATGGGGTCACCGTTCACAACCTGCCTTCGAAAGAAGCAAACATTTTTGTAAAGGTACCTTTTTTCTGTTGAACTAATAGCAGAAATAGAGGTTATACCGAAATAAGAGAACTTAATTACAGAAATCGCTCAAATTTTACAATAGTTTAGTTTAAGAACAGCTTAATTGAAAATAATAATAAAAAATAAAGGTCACCGATGAGTTCCAAAAATGGCATTTTTATACCAAAGGGAGATAATTTTGAGCAATTTTAATGATATCTACATTTTACAATTCATTAGTGGCCATCAAAAATTGATTTTTTTAAATTATTTTTGTACCATATGATAAAGTAACAACTACTAGTACTTAAGGTAACAAATAAAAGGAGTAGGTAAGGTTCCGATTTTGGCCTCAAATTTCAAATTCATCTATAAACGAAAGATTTTGGACACTTTTTAAACTCTTAACTGTCTATTTCAATTGATTCAATTAGTTAATGTGAAAGATTTTGACTGACTTAGTCATTAAAAACGCTCAGATTCAAGCTTTCGTATGAAAAATCTATTGAATTTGCCAAAAAATGTCACTTTTCTGATGGTTTTTGTCAAAAAATGAAAGTGGTCGCATCTGTGTTCATCCTCAACCTTTACATGTATATATATATTAAGCCCCAGTCCCACTAGACCACGATCGCACCACGCTCACCGCGATCTACAATAAATTTAGATCGTGGTGAGGTCGCGGTATGAGCGGCATGAACATGTTAATTTTCGTTGCTTTCACGATGCTACTACGTCCTAATTACGCTTCTACAACGATCCCGCTACGATCAAACTACGTTCTCACCGCGCTTATTCTGCGACCTCACTACGCTTATAAAGATCTTTCTACGCCCTTCACGTTTTCACTACGACCATACCACGAGTTATCCGATTGCAACACGATCTTACTGCGATTATAGCACGTTCCTACCACGATTATACTACGTTCATACCGCGATCTTACTACGTTCTCAGCAATACCGTCAATATCGTGTTTCATATCAATATAGTTCCATTCCTTCTATTTCTGATTAAAACGGAGATTTCTCGGAAACAATACAGTCATGCCACCAAAATCTACTAGAACGAGTGGGCGTGGTGGTAGTAGGGTTGATGTATAGGCAGAGGGAGCAAAGTATGAACGCCATACTAAACTCCAAATAGTACACAAGAAACTAAAATTAAAAAAAGTACAAGACTAACAAAGGCCAGAGGCTCCTGACTTGGGACAGGTGCACAAATAATGGGGTTAAACATGTTTGTGAGATCTCAACCCTCCCCCTTTACCTCTAGCAAATGAAGAAAATTAAACGCATAACAATACGCACATTAAAATTCAATTCAAGAGAAGTCCGAGTCTGATGTCAGAAGATGTGACTAAAGAAAATAAACAAAATGACAATAATACATAAATAACAACAGACTACAGCAGTTAACTGACATGCCAGCTCCAGACTTCAATTAAACTGATACTATACACATAAGTAGTATAATACTTGTCATTAAGAGATGTCGGAACGACCAATCAAACCTAAATTATAACCTATTGCTGGTCCATAAAGCTCAAATGACGATATTTTAGTGAACGATAGCAGAGATGACACAGATGTGTCAATATGATATAGGAAGATGTGGTATGGGTGCCAATGAGATAACTCTCCATCAACGTAAAAATCTATAAAAGTAAACCATTATAGGCCAAGGTACGGCCTTCAATACGGAGCCTTGGCTCACACCGAACAGCACGCTATAAAGGGCCCAAAAAAAATAAAAAAAATACTAATGTTAAACCATTTAAACGGGAAAAACCAACGGTATAATCTATATAAAAACGAGAAGCATGGCTGAGCCGTTAGAGCAAATGGATAAATACATTCAGACAAACAAAATCTGGAGAGTTTTTTTTTTATATATTTTTTGTGAAAATGACAATAAAAATGATGGTCGTAGTGTGAACGTAGTAAGGTCGTGAGAAGAGCGTGATGAGGACGGCAAGGACGTCCTAGAATCGTACTATGGTCGTGAACAGCGTGGTAAAGTCGTAGTGGAAGCGTAGTTGGGTCGCGAGGAGAACGTGATGGTCGTAGTAAGGTCGTGATAACGTCGCTGTGAGATCGTAGCGCAATCTCACCGAATAGAATCACGCTTTCGCTACGCTCTCGCTACGCTCTCGCTACGATTGTACAGCGACCTTTGCGATCTTAGTGCGCTCTCACTACGCTTCTACTACGACCTAATTTCGCCACGACCGCACCACGATTGTTTTGAACATGTTCAAAGTTGTCCACGCTCTTCACGATCTTGAAGACCTCACCACGACCGTGGTACGACCTTACTGCGACCTACACGATCGTACCACGATCATCAAAATTTGCATTTTTTTCACAGATCGTAGTGCGATCGTGGCCTAGTGGGACTGGGGTATTATGTATTATCATTAAATACAATTAAAGAACCTTAGTGAGCACACTCACATACCCCACGTCCCCACATTGTCATTGGAGAAATTAAATTAGTGTAAGAAAAAAAAATTGTATACAATGTAAGAAAAAATAATTTCCTGCCAATATGCACATCTAAATAGTATGTCCTTATTATCTACAAAATTTCATGAAATTCTGTTGTGTGGTTTCAGAGGAGTTGAGATGACAAACTGTTGCAGAAGTACATTGAAGCAAACAAGTTCAAAGGGGCGTAACTCCTAGAAAAAAAATTGAATCACAATTTCCCGTCAATATGCAGAACTACATAGTATGTCCTTATTATCTGAAAAGGTTTCGTGAAATTCTGTTGTGTGGTTTGTGAGAGGAGTTGCCATAACAAACTGTTGCAGTAGAACATTGAAGTAAATAAGTTCAACGGGGCGTAACTCCTAGGAAAAAAATTGAATCGCAATTTCCCGTTGATATGCACAACTACATAGTATGTCCTTATTTTCTGAAAAGGTTTCATGAAATTTTGTTGTGTGGTTTGTGAGTAGATGAGATGACAAACTGTTGCAGTAGTACATTAAAGTAAATAAGTTCAAAGGGGCGTAACTCCTAGAAAATAAATTGAATCGCAATTTCCCTCGATATGCACAACTACATAGTATGTCCTTATTATCTGAAAAGGTTTCTTGAAATTCTGTTGTGTGGTTTGAGAGGAGTTGCGATGACAAACTATTGCAGTAGTACATTAAAGTAAATATGTTCAAAGGGGCGTAACTCCAAGAAAAAAAATTGAATCGCAATTTCCCGTCAATATGCACAACAACATAGTATGTCCTTATTATCTGAAAAGGTTTCATGAAATTCTGATGCATGGTTTGTGATGACAATAAACAGGACTGACGGACGGACGAACGGGTCAAAAACATTATACCCTCCGCAACTCGTTGCATGGGGTATAATTAACATTTCAATATTATAAATGAACACGAATAATTACAATATCATAATGTAAGGGGAAAATTTACACTTTCATTTAAGACAGAAACCGTCTAAAATTTACCAAAAACTCTAAAATTTTGAAGATTTCAGTAATTTAGCATAACTTAATGATGCTAGTACCTGATATATGCATTGTATTGTCAAAAACATCCTATATTTATTTAGCAGAAGCATGCTACTTTCCAATAAATAGCTTAAGGATTACATTTTCACAATTTTGTAAAACTGCTATATTTTGGGGCCAAAAAGGGGTCTTACTGAATCTACTCCTTTGTAAAGAAAAAATAAATGTTTATTTTTCTCTTAAATTTTTATACATGTACCCTCGAGCCTCCTTATTGTAACTTATAGTAGTTTCTGGTTTTATCATTGTTGAAGGCCATACAGTGACCTAAAGTTGTTAATTTCTAATGTAATTGTGTCTATTGTCTAGAGACAAGATTTGTCTCATTGGCAATCATACAGTATACCATATTTACCTTTTAATTTGTTGATTTAATATTCTGAATATTTCAACACCTATTCACATATTTTTAAGCTAGAAATCAATGGTGGATCTAGAAATTTTCATAAGAGGAGGCCCTTTTACTGCCTAAGAGGGGGTCCCTACTCGAGTCATTCCCTATACAATCAACTCAAGGATCCGACTATGCATTGGGAACATGTGTACATGTATTAAATATACTGTTCCCAGCTGACACCTTATACATGTATGTATAGGAAGTGCCCCCTCCTGAGATTCCTGTTTATTCAATTCAATTCAATATTTTATTGGAAAGAGTTCAATAGAGGCGTGATCCAAATACAGATAATTAATAATATTAAAACAACGCACAAATGAAATAAAGATTCATGGAACAAGTCAAGGTAATTCTATGTATACAAATAAATTATAAACTTATATTGATACCATAGACTTATATTTCAGTATTATTCTAGATTTTCATATATTTACTTAAAACACACAATATATAAGATATTTATATATATATATATGTATATGGACAAACTACTGTCAAGGATTATTATCTGATGAAATGGTATGGTGGTCTCTCAAATCAAGAGCTTCTTCAATATACATACAAATAGATTTTAATTCCTTTTCAGACATAGGATTTAACATTTTGGTAAAATTTTCATCCAAATTATTTAAATTTATATCATTAATTTTATATTTAGATCTAATTTTGTTATATTGCAGACATTCAATCAAGAAATGAATCTCCTTTTCAATTTTTCCTGTGCAAAATTTACAAAATCTCTCAATAGATGGTATTTTTGGTCTTGCATACCTCCCAGTTTCTATTGCTAATGAGTGTGCATTATTCTTAATTTAGTGAGTTTTTTTCAATTAACCCTTTCCTCCATTGAATTTTTTTTTTTTTTGCATACTTGATTCGCATAGGATTTTTTTGATAAAATGCTGAACATATATGCTTTAAAGTATTAAGGCATTGCGAAAAACAACTATTTCATCAAATAAATTTGAGTCGGATATATATATATTCCTATGATATTCCTTTTCATAATGGATACCAATTTTATTAAGTCAACTGCAGACACTTTGTAGTCAAAGTGTTTCAACTGAGGTACTACAAAGGCGTCAAAAGGCGTCATTATTGAGTAAGGGGGGGGTGGCGTCAAAAGGCGTTATTATGGAGGAAAGGGTTAAAGGTATTTAGAAATATTAAAATTTAAATATTCTTGTTGTTTAAATTTTACTAAAAAATAAAAGTTTACCACAGTGTCCATCTTTTATTTTAGAAAGTTCAAATATAATTTTATTTTTGTAGAAATCTTCTAGTTTCTGTTTGAAATAACTACATGTATTACAATGCTTGTTAAAGGGTATTGCAATATATTTCATTAATTCAGATAGTTTATAAGACCATGAATTTTCTCTATTTGTGAGAGTTTTGTCCACTTCAAAAGCAGCCTTGAAAATTTCATGCAGACTACCAGATTGTTCACCAATATTACTGAGACGCTCATAATATTTATACATAAGTTGATAACATTTTATGCTAATGGGTAAAGTGCCCAATTCACACCGCACTGCTAGATTGGAAGACTTTCCATGAACCACAAGTATGTTTTTAAATATGGAGTTTTGTGTTTTGTCTAAGGAGAAGGTTCAGTAAGACCCCTTTTTGGCCCCAAAAAGCAGTTTTACAAAATTGTTAAAATGTAAACCTTTAGTTATTTATTGGACAGTAGATTGCTTCTGCTACATAAATATGGGCTGTTTTTTACAATACAATGCACATATATCCGGTACTAGCACCATTAAGTCATGCTAAATTACTGAAATCCTCATAATTCTAGCATTTTAGTTAAATTTTAGACGGTTTTCGTGTAAACATGGTAAAACGAAAGTGGCCGCATTCGTGTTCATCCTTAATATTGAAATGTAAGTTGTATTTTATGATAATACATAACATATATAAAGGTTGAGGATGAACACGGATGCGGCCTTTTTCATTTTTACCAAAAACCATCTGAAAAGTGACATTTTTCGGCATATTAGGTAGATTTTTCATATTTGAGCTTGACTTAATCTGTTAAAATCTTTCACATAAACTAATTAATTCAAATAAAATAGACACTTAAGTGTTTAAAAAGTGGTCAAAATCTTTCGTCAGATGAACCTGAAATTTGAGGCCAAAATCGGTCCTTACCGGACCTACTCCTTTACTTTTGTCTATTAAATGCTTCAAAAGGAGTATGTTCGATAAAGTCCCAAAATGGCCCCCTTTTTTAGCGTAAATTTAAAATTCGTATTTATCGACCAATATCACGATAAATTATAGCTAATACATTGACAAGCTAGGATATAACCCATTTTGTTGAAAATTTTATGTTTCTGCGTTTCATTATGACGTCACAAGTTGTACTCATATTGATTTTTCACGAAAAAATCAACGAAAATGGTAGAATTTCCATCGATTATTGGACAGGAAACATAGAGCGCATACGGCGACAACAAAGATCTTTTAAAATAATGTTTGTGAAGACATTTCACATGTCTTATTTGAATCTTAGGCTTGTCGACGCCTGCGCTCTATGTTTCCTGGTCCTTTATTTGGTTGAAATCTAGCTGATTTTGTCACATTTCACCAAAATCCCTTATCTTGACCTTTTTTGGATGTAAAAATCAACGTGTTAGAATTAAACTTTGACAAAAACAGTTCTGTTTAACTTTCTAACATTTTTTTAGGGCAACTTTAAACATGTATTACCTTGTAACTATGAACTTTATAATTGGGGCCATATATGGCCCTTACCGAACTTACTCCTTTGGTTTGAATTCTGATAACCATACTCAGAGCTCCAGATAAGCTGCGTATTTGCGTGATCACGCAATAGAAATAATAAAAAACCCAATGCAATTACCCATTGCAGGGTTCAATAACCCAATTAATTCAAAGGAAAACCCAATTATATGCCAAAACCATGAGTTCTCAACCCTTTTATTGGTTACCGTTTGCGTTATTTACCCTTATCTGTTTACAGTCGTCGCGTAAATCTATTTTTATCATATTTATAATTGGAAATTTCCTTTCGTTCTAAAAATAGATCCCTGCATCAAGCCGCTAAAATGGGCAGGGGTTAAAAAATCCACTAGCCCGACGCCCGGGACTAGAGCATTTACGCCTCGGGCAATCAAAACTTTTAACCCAATATGCCCGACGGACTATATAGCTAGTGACAAAAAATTCTTGGCGTTTCCAAAATAGATAGTAGAAAACCCCTTCATCCCTATTCTATCTTAGCCAATCAGATTCAATTACGTCATCCGGGATTCAAAGCATTTGAACTGGTTTGTACAGGTTTAGGGTTGCGTTCAATATCGTAGCCGCTACTTAGGGCTACGCAGATTTATGACTATTGAACGTGTAGCTAGCCTAGCTGCTACATAGATATTGATAGCAGTTAGGCTAGCTACTCGTTCAGTAGACAAAAATCTATGTATTACTACGTAGCCTCTACGATATTGAACACAACCCTGTTCTACAGTTACATGTTTTAAAAATAGAACAAATAACTCAGTGTGGCCAGGTATCATCTATTGATCGCAATATTTTACACTTTCAATATCGATTTCTCAGAACAGGGGGTATTGTACATTGCTTCTGTCGAGATTTTCAATTAACGGTACCAGTCATTATGTATTGGTCTTGTCGGACAACTGTTAAACACGAAACAATACAACAAAATATTTCAAAATATTTGAGAACGGGCATCCCATGAACTTCGTTAGTTTCAAAGCAAAAATCGATACTAATGAGGCTGAAAATTCATCCAGAAAAAAAATGTAAAATACGATCGGAAAGAGCGGAAAAGAACATATCTAGTGACATGGACAGAAAGATTCCTCTGGGCATGGTTGGCTGTGGCGCCAGGATGAAAAATCCGAGACCATGTTCTGCGAATATTGCCAGTGTTTTCTGGAGTACGCCAATAAAAGGTCTCCCTTGTATGTGTGGACAACAAATATAATAATTAAACCACTTGTTTCACACGAAAAAAACCAATGAACATGTTTTCTCTGCCTGATGACCCATAGTACTATAACGGATAAAAATGAACTAGTTTAATACAGTGTATAATGTCCCCTTCAAAACATGACACCCACCCTGTATTATGCAGCAAACTCTGATTTGTAAGGCATAGATGGGCTAGCAGGTCAGTTTTTATGGGCTAGCAGTTCTTCGAACAGGGCTAGTAAAATCCTGCTGCCAAAAAGTCCTGGGCTAGTTAGCTGTAACAACATTTTTTAACCCCTGATGGGTTCTGTTGAAGTTTTCGCTTGCTCAATAGGTACAAGTGTTTTTGAAAACATTTCGATCTTCTCGGCGTTTATCCAAGTAGCGTGTGTCATGTAGTCATATTTTTTCGCATTGCTCGGGATTTATCATAACATACAGTGAATTAAAACGAAAGTGAATGTCCGGTAAAAATATTGAATAGAAGCATGTTTTCTGCTTCTTTTGAAAAGCTGAGGGAAAGTTATGATGATAACAAGACTAGGAAGCGTCCATCGAACGCACAGGCGTGTGTGCGTACCTTAACGAGAACATTGCTAATAAACACGGGGTTTCGCCAAAAACGAAATCAGTTGGAAAAAATGAAATGGCCAAATCAATTATGACATGATAAAACATCAGAAACCAAAAGTTCTAAAAAAAGACAACTAAACCCAGATTTATGTAAATTGAATAAAACAAAAACATTCAAGTATAATTAGAGTTTATATTCTATTTTTTTTTTCATTTTACGGTTAATTAATGAATACACACACAGGCACTGGTCTCAGAATTTATTATATAAAGGTATAAGACGAGTGCCTGTGAATACACATATATCCGTTTTTGTGAGAAAATACAAAACTGGCTGAAGGTTTGAAACGGGACACAAATTAAAACTATAATTGCTCCTCAGTGAATAAACCAAATAAAACAGCTAGCAAATAACCATAACCCTAACCCTAAACCAAATAAAACAGCTAAACAAAGAAAGAAACATACAACATGACATATTTAAGATGGAAAAAAATCTGGGGTCGATATTGCCTAAATATTCAATATTGTGTTGATGAAAAAACCCAATACATTAAGGAGCTTGGTGGTGAAAAACCCAATTTGGTATTAACTTGAGGGGTGAATTGGAATTGATAATGCAATTAAAAAACTTTATCACCCAATTATATAAGAAAATGGTGGGTAAAAACCCCAATTTGTGAATTCTTATCTGGAGCTCTGCCATACTTCTGATCCACAAGTTAAAATAGGAGTTATCATTGAAATAAAAAGCTGGAGCCAAGTCTTAACAGACAAATTTTCACTATATGGTAGTTTGGACTTCAATGCAAAATATGCTGTTTTAGCTTTATCTGAGAGGCTTGACACTGCTTGTATAAATTTTCCAGAGCTATGAAAATCAACTCCTAAGTACATGTATTTATAACAATCAACAATTTCAATTGCATTAGAACTGTAATAAAAGTAAACGTTTTTTTAATTTACTTTTAGTTTTAGAGAAAATTATTATTTTTGTTTTCTTAAGGTTCAAGTCCAGTTTCCATTCAGTACTATGTTTTTGTAAAGAATCAAGAGAGTTCTGGAGACCATCTGCATATTCCGATATCAATCATTGTCAATAATAAATCATCAGCATACAATAAATGGTTCACTTTTTGACCATTTAAGTTTACTGCACTAGTTAAGTTTGTATCTAAGTATTTTCTATGTCATCAACAAATATATTACTGTAAATTCAGAAATTATTGCGTGCATTTATTATTGCAATTTTGTCATTTTAGACTTAAATGCGATTTTAATTATAATGATTTTGAGAAAAATCCTGTTTAATTCATATCAATGATTTCAAAATGCGAGTTAAAATTATTGCGTTTACAAGTCTGTCGCATTTTTCGCAATAATCAAAACCTCACAATAATTTCTGAATTTACAGTAAATAAAGTTGGACTTAAACTGTCACCTTGTTTGACACCCTGATTATCAAGAAAAGGCTTGGTAAACATATTTTGATATTTACATGAATATAAGGTATTAGAGTACATGTCATGCAGTATATATAAAATTTGCCTTGTATTTCTTTATTTTGTAATTTTAAGAACAGAGCTGATCTCCAGACACTGTCAAAAGCCTTTTTAAAATCTACAAAACACACATATAGTTTCTTTTTACATTTAAACAAATATTTGTTTATTATTGTTTTTAAAATAAAGACATGATCTACAGTTCTGTAATTTTTTTCTAAAACCACCTTGATTTGAAAATAATAAATTATGTGTTTCAAGAAAATCACTAAGTCGTTTTTGTAAAATGGATGTAAAGACTTTACCAAGACAGCTTGTTATGCTTATACCTATAGTTCCCACAATCAGATGGGTCACCAGATTTATAAATTGATGTCAATAGAGAAATGTTCCAAATTTTGGGGAATTTTTTCTGAGTTAAGTATCTTATTAAAAAGTTTTGTCAAAAGTAAAACTAGAGTGTTTGACCACACCTTTAGAAATTCATTAATTATCAAATCAGGACCTCTAGATTTCCCTTTTTTAACTTCTTAATACAGTCTTTGATTTCTTTACGTGTAATAGGGACATTAAGGGATGTATTAGAAAAGTTGTGATTTTTGTTCTCTATATTTTGATTTGTATCAGTAAATGTATCATTATTACTTGAAGCAAGCAAATTTCTATAGTGAATCTCCCATTCTTTGGCAGAAATAGCAGGCTCACAATTATTATTCTTTTTGTTGTAATTATTAATGCTTCCCCAAAATTTTTTGGTGTTCTTTGGGTTTATCTCATTCATTTGTTTTATTAAGGAATGAAAAAAATCCTTTTTCAATTTATTGTACTCTCTTTTACAGTTGCAATAAGTCAATCATAATTAGGGGCTTTACCTACATGTAACTTATTTCCAAGGGAACGCACTTCTTTTCTAAGGAGTAAGCAATCATTTGACATCCATACTTTTTTTTAGGTTTTTCTTTTTTTTGTGTGTCTTTGCAATATGGATTTTTTAAAAATTGCTTTAGGGAGCTACCATTTGATTTTTATGGGGGGGGGGGGGGGGGGGGGGGGGGGGGGGGGCTAGGATGAAATTTGAAAAAAAAGGCAGGACAGGATTTTGAGTAACAAAACTAGAGGGTCCAAGGACCCTGTGTCGCTCACCTGATATTTTTATTTACAATTGTTGCATGATAAATGCAACTGTTGTACTGTCGTTTAGTTTCAGAGATATAATACTAAAAAGTGCATTTGAAACCTATGTTTAATTTCAGCCATGTGGGCAGGCAGGGTCATCATACACAGTGGTCCCTGGATATCCTAGTGGTGATTTAAACCAAGTTTGTTTAAATTCAACAGTTGTTTCAGGGGAGAATTTTTGTAAAATTTATCTAACAAGAAATGCAAAGTAATGAGAAAGTTGTGAAGTAGTTTTGTTGTTGCGCAACCCCCCCCCCCCCCCCCCACTTTGCCAAAAAAACCAAAAAGGTAATAAAAAATTATCATATAAGGGCAATCTATCCTATTAATGATTTCTGCAAAATTCAGTTGATTGTGCAAGGGTTGTATAGCCAGCTGAGGTCGTTAAAAACTCTCTTTCTTTTGTTGTTGCAGATAGATCTTGACCTGATAAGCAATTCTACCACATGTCAGATTTGCTCTAAATGCTTTGGTTTTTGAGTGATAAGCCAAAAACTGCATTTTACCCCTATGTTCTATTTTTAGCCATGGCGGCCATCTTGATTGGTTGGCCGGGTCACCGGACACAATTTTTAAACTAGATACCCCAATGATGATTGTGGCCAAGTTTGGTTTAATTTGGTCCAGTAGTTTCAGAGGAGAAGATTTTTGTAAAAGATAACTAAGATTTACGAAAAATGGTTAAAAATTGACTATAAAGGGCAATAACTCCTAAAGGGGTCAACAGACCATTTTGGTCATGTTGACTTATTTGTAGATCTTACTTAGCTGAACATTTTTGCTGTTTACAGTTTATCTCTATCTATAATAATATTCAAGATAATAATCAAAAACAGCAAAATTTCCTTAAAATTACCAATTCAGGGGCAGCAACCTATCAACGATTTGTCCGATTCATCTCAAAATTTCAGGGCAGATAGATCTTGACCTGATAAACAATTTTACTACATGTCAGATTTGCTCTAAATGCTTCGGTTTTTGAGTGATAAGCCAAAAACTGCATTTTACCCATATGTTCTATTTTTAGCCATGGCGGCCATCTTGGTTGGTTGGCCGGATCACCGGACACAATTTTTAAACTAGATACCCCAATGATGATTGTGGCCAAGTTTGGTTTAATTTGGTCCAGTAGTTTCAGAGGAGAAGATTTTTGTAAAAGATAATTAAGATTTACGAAAAATGGTTAAAAATTGACTATAAAGGGCAATAACTTCTAAAGGGGTCAACAGACCATTTTGGTCATGTTGACTTATTTGTAGATCTTACTTTGTTGAACATTTTTGTTGTTCACAGTTTATCTCTATCTATAATAATATTCAAGATAATAACCAAAAACAGCAAAATTTTCTCAAAATTACCAATTCAGGGGCAGCAACCTATCAACGGGTTGTCCGATTCATCTGAAAATTTCAGGGCAGATAGATCTTGACCTGATAAACAATTTTACCCCTGTCAGATTTGCTCTAAATGCTTTGGTTTTTGAGTTATAAGCCAAAAACTGCATTTTACCCCTATGTTCTATTTTTAGCCATGGCGGCCATCTTGGTTGGTTGGGCGGGTCACCGGACACAATTTTTAAACTAGATACCCCAATGATGATTGTGGCCAAGTTTGGTTTAATTTGGTCCAGTAGTTTCAGAGGAGAAGATTTTTGTAAAAGTTAACGACGGACGACGGACGACGGACGACGGACGCCAAGTGATGAGAAAAGCTCACTTGGCCCTTCGGGCCAGGTGAGCTAAAAAGGCAGGATGAGTAACTTGGCAAAACAAAATGGCAGGATGACAATTATTGTAAACAAGAGGCTCTCAAGAGCCTGAATCGCTCACCTTAATTCTTTTGGTTAAATCTCTCATCAATGATTATTTTGGCTTTTCAATTTATTTAAATGTTTTTTGGATCGTCCTATTTTCTTCAAAAGCCAAAAAAAATAATCATTTTCTCCTATGTTCTATTTTAGCCATAGTAGCTATGTTTCTTGACATACAAGGAAATAAAATATAAAATTTATACTAAATACTCTGAAACTCATTTAGCCTAAGTTTAGCTGAAATTGATACAGCAGTTTCAAAGGAGAAGATTTTTTAAAGTAAGTCAACATGATGAACAAATTGCAAAAAAAAGTCCTTAAAGGGCAATAACTCCTTAAGGGGTCAATTGACAATTTTGGTCAAATTGACTTAATTGAAGATCTTACTTTGCTGAACATCATTGCTGTTTACAGTTTATTTCTATCTATAATTATATTCAAGATAATAAACAAAAACAGCAAAATTTCCTTAAAATTATCAATTCAGGGGCAGCAACCCAACAACAGGTTGTCTGATTCATCTGAAAATTTCAGGGCAGATACATTGTAGATCTTGACCTGATAAACAATATAACCCCAGGTCAGATTTGCTCTAAATGCTTTGGTTTTTGAGTTATAAGCCAAAAACTGCATTTGACCCCTATGTTCTATTTTTAGCAATGGCGACCATGTTTGTTGATAGATCATAACTTCGGATACAATTTACAAACTAGATACCCTAAGGAACATTCAGTTAAAGTTTGGAAGTATTTGGCCTAGTAGTTTCAGAGGAGAAGAATTTTGTAAAAGATTTTTAAGATTTACGAAAAATGGTTAAAAATTGACTATAAAGGGCAATAACTCCTAAAGGGGTCAACTGACCATTTCTGTCATTTGACTTATTTGTAAATCTTACTTTGCTGAACATTATTGCTGTTAACAGTTTATCTCTATCTATAATAATATTCAAGATAATAACCAAAAACAGCAAAATTTCCTTAAAATTACCAATTCAGGGGCAGCAACCCAACAACGGGTTGTCTGATTCATCTGAAATTTTCAGGGCGGATAGATCTTGACCTGATAAACAATATTACCCCATGTCAGATTTGCTCTAAATGCTTTGGTTTTTGAGTTATAAGCCAAAAACTGCATTTGACCCCTATGTTCTATTTTTAGCAATGGCGACCATGTTTGTTGATAGATCAAAACTTCGGATACAATTTATAAATTAGATACCCTAAGAAACATTCAGTTAAAGATTGAAAGTATTTGGCCCAGTAGTTTCAGAGGAGAAGAATTTTGTAAAAGATTTTAAAGATTTACGAAAAATGGTTAAAAATTGACTATAAAGGGCAATAACTCCTAAAGGGGTCAACTGACCATTTCTGTCATTTGACTTATTTGTAAATCTTACTTTGCTGAACATTATTGCTGTTTACAGTTTATCTCTATCTATAATAATATTCAAGATAACCAAAAACAGCAAAATTTCCTTAAAATTATCAATTCAGGGGCAGCAACCCAACAACAGGTTGTCTGATTAATCTGAAAATTTCAGAGCAGATAGATCTCGACCTGATAAACAATATAGGCCCAGGTCAGATTTGCTCTAAATGCTTTGGTTTTTGAGTTATAAGCCAAAAACTGCATTTGACCCCTATGTTCTATTTTTAGCAATGGCGACCATGTTTGTTGATAGATCATAACTTCGGATACAATTTACAAACTAGATACCCTAAGGAACATTCAGTTAAAGATTGAAAGTATTTTGCCCAGTAGTTTCAGAGGAGAAGATTTTTGTAAAAGATTACTAAGATTTACGAAAAATAGTTAAAAATTGACTATAAAGGGCAATAACTCCTAAAGGGGTCAACTGACCATTTCCGTCATGTTGACTGATTTGTAAATCTTACTTTGCTGAACATTATTCCTGTTTACAGTTTATCTCTATCTATAATAATATTCAAGATAATAACCAAAAACAGCAAAATTTCCTTAAAATTACCAATTCAGGGGCAGCAACCCAACAACGGGTTGTCTGATTCATCTGAAATTTTCAGGGCGGATAGATCTTGACCTGATAAACAATATTACCCCATGTCAGATTTGCTCTAAATGCTTTGGTTTTTGAGTTATAAGCCAAAAACTGCATTTGACCCCTATGTTCTATTTTTAGCAATGGCGACCATGTTTGTTGATAGATCAAAACTTCGGATACAATTTATAAATTAGATACCCTAAGGAACATTCAGTTAAAGATTGAAAGTATTTGGCCCAGTAGTTTCAGAGGAGAAGATTCTTGAAATAGTTTACGACGACAGACAACGGACGACGGACGACGGACGACGACGGACGCCAAGTGATGGCATAAGCTCACTTGTCCCTTTGGGACAGGTGAGCTAAAAAGTCAGGATAAGCTTAGAAATAAAAAAGGCAGGACCAAATAGACTGAAAAATAAAAAGACAGGACAGAGATTACAACTAAAAAACAAAAGGCAGGACAAAATTTTTCATCCTAGCCCCCCCCCCCATAAAAATCAAATGGTAGCTCCATTTAGCTACCATTTGACTTTTATGGGGGGGGGGGGGGGGCTAGGATATAAATTTTGTCCTGCCTTTTTTTTAGCTGTAATCTCTGTCCTGCCTTTTTATTTTTCACTGTGTTCGGTCCTGCCAGAGACATATAATACATTGTATTATTAGTCCAAATAATTATGACGTCTGGTAAGGCTATTTTAATTTTTTTTTGGACGCCTTCCTACAAGGCGTCCCAGAAAAAAATTTAAATAGCCGTCCCAGACGTCATAATTATTTGGACTAATTGTATTATATATCATGTATATCTCTGGTCCTGCCTTTTTTTTTTTAGTTTATCCTGACTTTTTTTACCAAAATTGTCTTATTTTTTTTTGCAAGTCACAAATCAATGGAAAACAATTATCTAGCCATAATCGGCGAACATTTCACCAAACCTCCCCATATTAATTCAAATAATTTACATTCTTAACAAGTCGGCTAAATAATAAAATATATATGTCAGGCCGAACGTTCCCGGAATCTTCCGTTGAGACCCTCCCCCCCCCTTTTTCCAAACGGGTATTTTTAATGCGTGTTTCCTTAACAGCAGTTTTGAAAGAGAAATAATAGTAAGTGACTTTTTACCGAGAAAATTTAAGTTTTATGCATTTTACGTATCAGATCTTATCAACACATCTTCGTCTTCATCCTCAAGTTTCGTGTGCTCTTTAGTGTGCTCTGTCTTTACGGTCTCCTTTCGTACAGAAAAGTTAGGGCATATTACTACACGAATATTTATTATTAAAGTCGCAACATCCCTAGAAAGATCAATAAAATACAAACGTGTATTGTTATCGTGGATTGTTCTACAAAGAACGATGAAATGTCTTGTCATTCTAAATCAAATTAAAACTCGACAGCGGACTATTTTTTTGTGTATTTAGAACTTTGTTGACAGATTGCGATTCGTGCTCGCGTCGTCTGTCAAAGATGATTTGCAAATTTTTCATACTAGAAGCAAGGAGATTGAAAATTATTCACAGGAAAAACAGTTTGTTTTGAGGCAAACAAAATCAACATTCAATTAAATAAAAAAGAGAGTTAAGGAATTTACGTGGTAAATAAAGGCAACAGTAGTATACCGCTGTTCAAAACTCATAAATCCATGGACAAAAAACAAAATCGGGATAACAAACTAAAACCGAGGGAAACGCATTAAATATAAGAGGAGAACAACGACACAACACCAAAATGTAACACATATAGACAAAATCCCACGAGAATAACAAATATAACATATATATATAACATCAAAACCAAATACATGAATTTGGGATAGACAAGTACCGTGACACGTCTTATCGCAATGTGAATTTACACTCAAAAATAAGAGAAAACAAACGACACAACGTTATAATGTAATACACACAGAAACGAACTATAATATAACAATGACCATATTCCTGACTTGGTACAGGGCATTTTTAAAGGAAAAAATGGTGGGTTGAACCTGGTTTTGTGGCATGCCAAACCTTTTAATAGAACAAGCGAAAAAAGGATCTGAAAATGCATTTATATGACAGCCGGACAGCAAATCTCATAATGGCGTCGATTTTATTATTCTGGTCACGTGATTTTCAGTTCAAAAAATGGCATTTTTTAGCAACGGCAATGACGCCACGAAATCGACGGCGTAAAGCTATTTTGTGTATTTAGCATGCTTAACCAAATACATCATTAAATACGGCAGGTTTCAAACTTTAACTACGTTATTCATTTAAGAATGAAAAAATAGAATTTCCTTGATTATTTGATTGGGAAAGATGAAAAAACGTGCCGCGGCCGTGACACTTCTCGGTAAATAAATGTAAATTGAAATGACACACGGAATGGTAACGTATTTTCCTTTATAGGGATGATACCTCCTAATATTATGAACATGAAATGCCTATTGATACAAAAACTCGCCAGGTAAAACGGCATTGTGTCAATTCAACAGGCCCAAAACTAGCGACCGGCCAAAGGGAGATAACTCGAATGAAAAGTCGTTGAAGGGACGGCTGATCAGAAACGAGAGAAAATAACCATTTCGCTCAATTTTAGTAAGTGATAGAGTTAATTCTGGGATAAAATATCCAATAATTTATCAGTGTGCGAAGGAAAACGTGTAAATATGAAAAATACCTTGGATATTACAATTAATCATTGGAATGAGGGCACCTGTCAGGTATCAAGACCCAAACAGTGAGAGAAAGTATAATAGAATGTATGTCTGCTTTGGTAAATCACTATTTAATTACATATTGCATAAAAATATCTGATAATCATCTAGAAATCGGGGAAATTGCAAATATTATTACATATTCAGTTTAAAAAATATATTACTACAGCTTCAGAAGAAATATAAAAAAAGTTTTCTATATGGTTATTTTTTTACATAAATTAAGTGAGGGGTTTTGGACCAGTAAATTGTTAAAAAAAAAATACTTGCCCAAAGCTTTGGTGTTAAAATTCCATCATTAAAGGGGGGAATGTTGCAGAATATTCCCTGATTGCATGTGTATACCTCTATTTTGTCATTTATATATACTTTGATGGAAATAATTATTTCATGGCATACTTTTTAGAAGAATCATAAATTATTATTCTTGAATACACATAAATTCTTCATTTTGATTCAGCATTCAGTGATGCAGAAACATATTGTTTCTTAGTAGATCTTCATAAAAATATATTTTATAAAGATTATGGGTATAAAATGTACAATTTTGCTGTTACATACTGGTTATATATTCTATTCTAGAATAATGTTTTTAGAGAATTTCTGTTAAGTTAAAGACCCAATGTCAGTTATATCTGTGAACTTATTAAATGTTTATTTCCATTTTAAATATGTTTATCTATGCAAGTAATTATTTTAATATGTGAGGCCTATTAATGATGAACACTGAAATGTAACAACTTCTAGTCACTGGCGATAGGATATCATACATACCCTTGACAATTTTGATTAAAAATTGAATTAATCAAAGTACTCTAGAAGAAGGCTTTACCAAAAATGTAATTTCTATGTGTTTGTAAGTAACAATATTACAAAGTAATAAAAATTTAGAAAAAATAATAAATAATAAAAACAAAATCAGGGCTTTATTTCATTTTGTATTGAGAGACTGATTAAAAAAGTAAAATCTATTCCTGAAAAAATAGATGTCATAAAAATATTGCATTTTATATTGAACTTTGTTCTCTGCAGTGGTTTTTCATTCTAACTATATATTTAGATTTGGCCTGATAGTGACACTGTCATGTGTTTTGTTGTGTGCTGTCTCATTTTAGAAAAGGGGTTATATTGTAAAATATAAATTCTGAAATGTAGTAGTTTAAACTTTCTGTTTTCTTTAAATCATTTGGCTTAGGAGATATTATATAAATCTAAGCATAGAATATGGATACCCATACAGTCCTCTTGAGTCATGTCTGTTTAACATTTAAGATAAAGTAAATTTTATATTTTTCTAGAATAAAGTAAAACTGAAAATAGCTTTCTCTCTAATTATATGTAATTCAGTGGGATAGTAATGCATGTACTCAAATTGAAAAAAAAACCAATCACAACATTCAACAGCTTGAGCCATGGAGTGTGGAAAATAATATATAACATATGAGACATGATATATAACCATTTCTGGTAACATATATATATAGACTGAAATATGTGTAATAATGAAGAATTAAAAAAAAATACCATGTTGACCTGATATATAAATCCTCAATCATCAAATGCAGGTGCATGCAGTTTAATAATTGTAAAAAAAGAATGAAATAGACTAAGTATTCATTAATAGAGATTAATTTACTAATAGGTAAACTGGATGCAGATTGAACAATCATCTATGGAACAATTATATATTGAATGACTGCTAGAACTTGGAAGATGAATAGGGTACAAGCACAAGCAATATTATATTATGAAGTGATATCATCTTCATTCATTTGAAATTACATCTGAAAGCTACAAAATAAGGATCTGACTCTCTTCAAACTGTTTTCCTCTGTTATTTATCTATGATATATCTGATCTCAGAATGTTTACAATTGACATGTCATTCTTTCACTGATTCAGGACAAAACCTGACAAGTGTCACAATAATTTACACCTGGACTTCCCAAAAAATAATGCACTGCTAAAAGGATGATATTGGGAGGTTTGTGTACATTGTATTACATGTTTAATGCGCTGAATTCATAACATTTGTGTGATTTATATGAAAGTAAAAAAAAAATTGTTCATTTTTAGTATTTTTGTGTACTGGGGCATGAAAAAGGGAAATAAATTACACAAAAAAAAACAGATTTTCTTCATTTCAAATGACATGTTGACTGTCTTTTCATTAGTGGCAAGTCTGCCATATTTCGGAGCTGTTTTAGTCAAGAGCAGAGCTGTTTCATCAAAAAGAGAAGGGAGTCCCCGCAGGGCCTTACCAATTTGTGATGTGTACTGGAATTGTGCTCGTGTGTAAACAAGGAAGGGTAACGTCATGTGACTACCCCAGTTCTGTTCTCCATGCTCCAGTTTATCAATATAAACTTATCATATTTATTTTTCCTAAGTAAAACGGGTTTGTGTCAATTCGTCCAGAGTTGAATATTTGTCAATGACAGTCGATGTTGAAAAATGGCGGTTCCGAAGGCTGAAAATAAATGACTTGAATTTCTGATTCAACGATGAAATTATTTGACTTCTCATATCTTTTAAATACTTGTTTAAATTATCATATCATGCATACCGCTCGTGATACGTTTAGTTTCTTATAATTTAACAAATTCACGATTTCCTGTCGGGTCGTCTTCCGCGGGGAATTATTTTTCTACGCAGCGACATCTGTTGACGACGTTCTCTTAAATTATCTCCACTTGATTCTCGAATAATAAATCCGGGTTTTTAACGGACAAATCAGGGATTTGCTGTCCGGCTGATGAGGGGGGGACAGGGGGGCACTCTTTTTCCTTCTCCACCCCTTTTCTCCTTTCTCCTACCCCTCTTCTCCTTTCTCCTACCCCTCTTCTCCTTATTTTATTTTTTTTAATTTACAGGAAAAAAGAGAGATATTTTATTTTTTCATATTTTATTTTTTTCTCCAACTTTTCCTTTTTCCCAACCTTCCTCTCCTTTCTCCTACCCCCTTTCTCCCACCCCTTTCTCCCTGTCCTCCCCCTCATTTATATCTGATACTGATCATTACTCATGAATAAAAATGGTATCTGGTCTCAGTTGGGCTGCTTTGTCAGGATTTGACTGTCAAAGTGATACAAAACTCTAGAATTCTTCTGTATATATACAAATACACCGTGACAGTAGCTAATCAAGAAATTAATAAAAAGGGGTACGTCTAGTGCCTGTGGTCCTAGTGTAACAGTAGTCCAAATAATTATGACGTCTGGCAAGGCTATTTTTATTTTTTTTCTGGGACGCCCCAGAAAAAAAATAAAAATAGCCTTGCCAGACGTCATAATTAGTTGGAATAGTGTAACAGTAAATTTGGTCCGGTTGTAAAATTTGTTCTCCAGACTTTTTTTCCTATTTAATTAAGTCTATGTCCATGATTTTACTAGGAATTAAAGTCCCAGGACAAATGTTTCTAGGAAAATCAGTCCATATATCTAGTAATTTATGTTTGTAACTTGTTTTCCTAGGAAAATATGTCACAAGACTTGTTATTCTAATAGTTTTTTTGTATCATAAAATATATTTAAAATAGAAGATTTTTTATTTTATAGATAAGATTGGAAAATAGAAGAAATTTTTTTCCAATAAAAATGAAGAAATAATATTTCCTTAATAACCTAATTATTAAAAACATAAATATTCAGTTTCCTTTGCTTATAACATTTTTTATAATAAAAGACATGGACATTTTTAGTCCAAATAATTATGATGTCTTGATAGGCTATTATATTTTTTTTCTTTGACGCCTTACTTCGTCAAATTAAATGTATGACGTCTTGTAAGTTGAATGGCTTTTATATTTTTTTTTCTTTGACGCCTAACTTAGTTCGTCGAAGTAAGGCTTCAAAGAAAAAAAGTATAATAGCCTTTCAAGCTGTCATAATTATTTGGACTTGGACATTTTAACCTAGGAATTCAATACTAATGACATGGACGTGATTTTCTAGGAAAATATGACATGGACATGATTTCCTAGGAAAATTAGTCTGGAGACAAATTTTATTTACAGCTAATTTCCTAATGCATGTAATGCAAAACTTTGGTTGGCTTGCCTTCTTTGTTTGTATAATTGTTTATACAAGCTTTGTTAATAAGATTGACATGATGGTCATCTTTATATAATATATATATAGGCATAGTTTAACCTGTATATTTAATATTTGAATTTAATTGGATATTATCCTAATGAGTGTACAATTTAAATACAAAGCAAGCAAGCTAACCTAAGTCTTGCTCTACATGCTTTAGGAAATTAGCTGTAACAGATTGATACACAACTCTTTCGTTTTGTCTATAACAATGTTAAAACATATTACATTCATATTCACTTTTAAAAATTAAAGGCATAGACATTTAAACCTAGGACTTCTAATGACATGGACATGACTTTGTGGGAAAATTAATAGTCTGGGGACATAAATTTTATCAAAAATTTAACTATGTGACTCTTAAACATTACTAAAACATAAGATTTAAATTTACAAATGCAAGTAATTGATTCTTTTATAGGATTTTATAGGACATGATTACCTAGGAAAATTTGTCTGGGGACATATATAACTACATGTGTAATATCGGACTAAATAATAATTCGTAAATATAACTCAACATGCAGACATCTTATACGTTCAGGTATTTCACATCCAAAATTTTATGGAAATATTCTTTATAAAGCACAAAAATGTCAGTATTCTCCTCAGAAACTAACAAAACCTTTAAATAGACTTATTAAAAGGGGATATAGTTACGATACTGTTGTCAGGTCATTAAAGATTGCATATTTTGGCTTTAACATTGATTCACTGATAGGGTCTTTGCATCGGAACTAAACACATTTATTTCTAAAAAAATACAGTTGTTGGCATGACACGGGTTATGTTCTTCTCATATATTTTATGATAGTATGATACTAAACCCCTAACGGGAGGGATTGTACCTGATATTCATATGATGAAGACATAATCTTTCAATCAGTTTAATTGAGGTCTGGAGCTGGCATGTCAGTTAACTGCTAGTAGTCTGTTGTTATTTATGTATTATTGTCATTTTATTTATTTTCTTTTGTTACATCTTTTGACATCAGACTCGGACTTCTCTTGAACTGAATTTTAATGTGCGTATTGTTATTCTTTTACTTTTCTACATTGGCTAGAGGTATAGGGGGAGGGTTGAGATCTCATAAACATGTTTAACCCCGCCGCAATTTTGCGCCTGTCCCAAGTCAGGAGCCTCTGGCCTTTGTTAGTCTTGTATGATTTTATTTTTTAGTTTCTTGTGTATAATTCGGAGTTTAGTATGACGTCCATTATCACTGTACTATTATGCATATTTTAGGGGCCAGCTGAAGGACACCTACGGGTGCGGGAATTCTCGCTACATTGAAGACCCATTGGTTGCCTTCGGCTGTTGTTTGCTCTATGGTCGGGTGGTTGTCGCTTTGACATATTCACCATTTCCTTTCTCAATTTTATTATTATACTAGTAAATTCTGTAACCATGGACTTTTTATACTATATAGTAATATTTGTCCGCCCTGACATATTTTACCAGGACAAATTTATCACTCACACTTGTACTTGTTCGCCCTGGATCAATTTGCTCTGATTTTTTTTTTGTACTCCAGTTGCATAAGTTTGTTAATTATTTGAACATTACATGTTAAAGTTTGTTGAAAAATTTGCTGAATTTTTGTATTGCCACAACCAATTTATTATTTCCCCTATTTGCTTTGTCATTGTCATGATAGTAGAACACTGGAGTACAAGGTATTGATTTATCTTCATTGCTATTTTTTAACAAAATAATTTGTTTTTTAATACAAGTCTCAGAATATATACAAAATGTAATTTTAAACGAACTTGTAAATCCTTGTATTAAATTCCTGTTTTCGAGATTTACAGTTCATACATCCATGACATCATTGTTTTTATTATTTCCAAGCTGACTACTAGCTTATAAATCAAAACAAAAAGTTTTTTTTTTTTATTATTGATCCATCAAAAGACAATTATCACAAAAATCAGTGAGAATAATTTACATGTTATTGAACAATTAACTTTCCTAAAAACTTTTAAATATTTATGTTTTTTTTATAAATTTTAAGCCATACAATTCTTACTTGCATCTCTGAAATGTGCTTCTAGGTGGTTTTGTTAGCAATTTCTGTACAGGTCTGCTAAAGGCTCAAATTGACATTTCACCCAATTTCACCATTTTCCCGCCAAAATTTGGGTTTTAAGTCAAAATTTTTATTTTTCCTTATTGGTGACCCTTGTATTTGCCAGGGACACATATATAAGTCCTTGTATTTGCTTAATACTTGAAGCTATATTTCAGCTTTGTACATTACAGATTTGGACCAGGTCACACCTGAGGTGTCACAGACAGTTTTTATTTGATATCCCATAAAAATATGTCAGCACCTCTATTTTCCCTATCATTTCATTGAAAATGGTCCCTTTAACATGCATGTACCTATTTAAAAGTAAAATTTTGAGCTTAAATGGTCTGGAACCCCTATTTTTTTTCGACAAATTTGAGGTACTCTTTGTAAAGATTAAAATAATACGGCATTCTGATAGAGACTTTGAATAAGTCTGAGCCATCTTAACTGTGTAAAATCAAAAGTAGCAGCACGAAATAAAGTTAAAATGAATATGAGTCCCCTGTATTATATTTTAAACACCGCTTTTTTTATGATCAAGTAATTCCTAAATGAATACTGGAAAATAGCTGTAGAATGCTCTGTGACCTAACATAAAATTTGCATCAAATAATAAAAAGCTTCATTTTAATCAACATAGAAATATGTTTCGAATTTGATGATTTATTGGGTATATATGATATTGCCTTCACTCAGTTATAAACTAGAAAAAAGTAATGTTTAGCTCACCTAGCACAAAGGGCCTAGTGAGTTTTTCCCATCACTTTGCAGCCGGCGTTGTTACCTTTACAAAAATCTTCTAGAACTCTGAAACTACTGGGCCAAATTAAACCAAACTTGGCCACAATCATCATTGTGGTATCTTGTTTAAAAAATATGTCAGATGACCCGGCCAACCAGCCAAGATGGCCGTCATGGCTAAAAATAGAACATAGGGGTAAAATGCAGTTTTTGGCTTATAACTCAAAAACCAAAGCATTTAGAGCATATATCTGACAAGGGTATAATTGGTATAATTGTTTAACAGGTGAAAATCTATCTGACCTGAAATTTTCAGATGAATCAGACAACCCATTGTTGGGTTGCTGCCCCTGAATTAGTAATTTTAAGGAAATTTTGCTGTTTTTGTTTTTTATCTTTAATATTATTATAGATAGAGATACACTGTAAACAGCAATAATGTTCAGCAAAGAAAGATTTACAAATAAGTCAACATGACCGAAATGGTCAACAAGGTCAATTAATCCCCTATGGAGTTATTGTCCTTTATAGTCAATTTTTAACAATTTTCATAAAATTTGTAAATTTTTACTAACATTTTCCACTAAAACTACTGGGTCAAGTTCATTATATATAGAGATAATTTTAAGCAGCAAGAATGTTCAGTAAAGTAAGATGTACAAACACATCACCATCACCAAAACACAATTTTGTCATGAATCCATCTGCTTCCTTTGTTTAATATTCACATACATGTAGACCAAAGTGAGCGACACAGGTTCTTTAGAGCCTCTAGTTTAAAGTCTAGAATACCCTTTTATACAACCATAAAATTTTTGCAATCATATAATTATATTGGTATCACATCGTCTTTGTGGTCAGCTGAGCATCGTTCGAAGACGGATGGTTTCCAGATAATAACTTCAGTATAAGTTAATCATGTTAATAGAAATGAATAGAATTTTAACACAATGTTTAAAACAACAAAAGGAAGCTTGGGATTAATATTGGGGGTTATGGTCCCTAAGGTTTAGGATAAGGGGACCAAAACAAGCATTTATCTAGTTTCAGGACAATAAGTTGTGTATAAGTATTTCAATTCCTCTGAAATTGTACCACAATGTTAAATATTATAAGAAGAAGGTTGGTATTTATTTTTAGGGTTATGGGGCAAACAGTCAAGAATGATGGGCCAAACACAAGCATTTTTGTAGTTTTAAGTTAATGACTTGTGTAAAAGTGTATGATCTTTCTGAAATTATACCCCAATGCTCTATACTACTATGGGATGGTTAGGATTGGCTGAGGGTATAGATAAAACCATTTATGAATAAGGGGCAAAAAAGATGAAAAACAATTATTTTTCTGGTTAAAGGATAGTCAAGACAATTTGAAAGCTGTGTAAGGGAGGTAATCCAAAAGTTATATTTGAATTATTTCACACAACTTGTAAGGTGGTACCTAACACTACAGGGAGATAACTCTGTAAAGTCAGCTAAATGTTTTAATTACGTTGTGTTGTTAAAGGGATATTAAGCTTTTCAATGATCAAAATGAGTGTTTGTCAAACTGCGATATAACCAGTGTAATTTTTCTGATAAAACGGTTGGTTCAAAAAAAAAATTGTATTTTTGTCAAAGGGTCAAAGTTAATACTTTGTCAAAATTTTAAGAAAATTAAACGAGCCAAATTAATTTTAGTTCAAGTGTTGGGTACCACCTTAAAGATGTGATTTTGAAATTTACCAACATATATAACTTCAGTATTAATAAAATCCATTGGAAATTTTCCAATAACTTAAGTTTAATTAAAAAAAAATGCCAATAGTTTTAGCATAAGTAAATATAAATCTTTGAAGTTTGAAACCACAAAAAGGAAGGTTTGGATTGATTTGGGGGTTAATTTATGGTCCCTTTGGTGTAGGAAAAAGGGGTACAAAAGGGGCCCAAATAATCAATTTTCTATTGTCCAGACAATAATTTGTAGAACAGTTTATAGAATTGCCTGAAGTTTCCACACCACAAAACTCCAAAGGATAGTTAGGGTTGGAATATTGGAGTTATCATATGACTCAATCTGTTTATGAATTAGGAGCAACAAAAGGGGAAAAACAAGGGTTTCCTGGTTTATGGACAATTACTTTAGATTTGTTTCTTTTTGTTGGTGCCTTTTTTTGCTAGTTCTTTTATGAATTTTTATGCTCTACCTACAAGAGTAGAGAAGCATTATGTTTTCTAGTCTGTGCGTCCTTTCGTCTGTTTGTTTGTCTGTCCATCCATTCTTCTCACTTCAGGTTAATGTTTTTGGTCAAGATAGTTTTTGATGAAGCTGAAGTCCAATCAACTTGAAACTTAGTACAAATGTTCCTTATGATATGATCTTTCTTATTTTAAAACAAAACTAAAGACTTTTGACCCCATTTTTATGGTTCACTGAACATAGAAATTAAAAGTGTTCCCTCAGTTTCAGGTTAAAGTTTTTAGTCAAGGTAGTTTTTGATGAAGTTAAAGTCCAATCAATTTGAAACTTAGTACACATTTATCATTAAAAAAGCTGAGTGGTCGTTTCATATTAATTAAAATTTATTTACCTAATTTATAATTTCAGCTTTTCCATGCATTGTAAGATTTCCAGAATATAGAACATGTAGTTCCTGATAAAAAAAAAACACCAAAAGATTGCTACGATAAAACTGTTGAGTAACTATTTGTAATACAGAATGCATCAAGATGGTGGTATGCTACATATATAATATTGATACTATGACAGATGAGAAAAGAAACTGAAGACATAACCAAATGCTGAAGTCAGCAAAGGTATGATTATAACTGTTACTGATGTTTGAAGAAGTGGGTCATTATAGCATCTACAAATATTTCAATCATACATGGTTCAGTACTTCAGACTAGTTTTAATTTAAAAGAATTGAATGGCTACTAACATCCATTGCTAATTATAGCTTATTAACCTCCTGTTAAAAAAAAGAGGGTGAAATATACCATAGCAACATTCAAACTCATAAATCGAAAATAAACTGACAACGCCATGGCTAAAAATAAAAAAGACAAACAGACAATTAATAGATCACTAGAAACAACATTAAAAACTAAAAACTGAGCCACACAAACCCCACCAAAAACTGGGGGTGATCTCAGGGTCTCCAGAAGGGTAAGCAGATCCTGCTCCACATGTGGCACCCTTCGTGTTGCACATGTTATTACAAACTTGGTATATAGTCTATTTCGGTAGGTCACATTCATGAAAAGGAAAGGGGATTGTAGGTACAAAGTAAGAAACATCCGATATCATCTGTGAAATGGTTTATCCATAATGGTCAACCAACTGTGATGATTGGGTAACCTGTATTATATTCAGGGGTGAATCCAGACATTTCTAAAAGGGGGGGGGGGGGGTCAAACTATATGTCTCCATTCAAGTGCATTGATCGTCTCAAAAAAAGGGGGTTCCAACCACCGGAACCCTCCCCTTGGATCCACAACTGATATTTGAGAAATTGCCACAATACATTTTGTTGATATCAAATTAAAGTTGAGAAGCTACGGTAATCTATATATGTTTATCTACTTTTCATTGTCTACTCTCACCTTGATTAGTAAATAAATAAAAATCATGTTGGAAGAAAAATTTAGTCATGTGTATATGTTTTAGGAACTAATTGTGGTATATTCTTCAGATGGAAACATGCAACAGAAAGTTCAATCATGACCATAAAGCAGGCAAGACATTGCAGTATGTACAATCTTGTAAAAATATGTCAAACTATGTCAAAGCATATTTTTTGTTTTGTTTTTTTCAGATTAAGATATAAGGAGTAGATATTTTCCTGAAGATCTCATTTATGTCTCGAATGTGAAGGGAACAGAAGCTATCATGATGATTCTTTAAAGAAAAGATACAGAAACACAAGCTCCTGTAGACACTTATGAAAAAGAAGATGTTTTTGCAATGAATATGTGTGAATGTGATAAATTATGGCAAATCAACATGGTCAATTAACAACAATATGTTCTACAAATTTCCTAGATTTATAAGTTTCATAACATTTAGTTGAGGCAAACTATAAAGTTAGATAATGGAAAACGAAACAAATTGCAAATAAATATTGTTATTAAATACTCAGTTTTAGTTATTTTTATTTTGATATTAAAAAATATACTGTATTAGATAAAAACTAGTTATACATTTAAAAAAAATTAGTAACCCTCATGTCTCCCTGCATTAGAAGTTGCATAATTTAGCATTTACAGATGAAATATAATTGTGAGTAAAGTTCAACATGTGAAATAGTCTGACTGGATATGACAGAACATCAAAAGAAATGACGAAAATTTACACATCTTATCAAAATAGTACTACTAGAAACTAAAAGCTACTTGCAATTTTCACTGGTTTTGAAATCAGTAACAGTCTGACAAGGAAAGAATTTAATGAACATGATTATGATGCCTCTTGATAAATATAAAAACATATTGACTGTGAAATAATTACCAGTTACCAATTATATCTGTTGTTTACAAAATTTGTTATTTGGAAATATCTGTTGAATGTTTTGAAATTAAAATGTGTTAACTGAAATGATTAAAGAATTGAAGTCTTTAAATGATACAAAAGCAAGGATACATTGAATGATTGCAATTGAGACAACTACTAGCCCTGCATAGTAGGGCACTGATGTAAACAAGTACAGGTCACCTGAAGTCTTCAACAATGAGCAAAAGCCTGAATTTAAAGATCGTGATAGTAACTTATACATGGGCTTATTAAGTCCCAAGATAATGGTATCTACATCCTTTGCTTTCAAATTTTTGTTAGTATGTTTCTGATGAAGGTTAATTAAAATAAGCCCAGCACACTTAATTTGTGAACTGTTTTTATTTAATTTCAAAAGAGAAAGCTAATAGACAAACTTAAGCAAATAACAAAAAAAGGAAATCCATTCAATATGGCAGACAGCAACCAAACACAACCAGTGGACATAATGAACATGTTTTTGAGTGCTCAAACTGCAATAATAACATTAGACACAAAAACATCTTATATAATGCTGGATTACACAAAGTGTTTAAATCATCTGCTCTTCTCTGGTGTTTAAAAATTGTACAGATTTGGTGTCACAATATCTCAGTAGCATGGGTTAGAATCCCGGCATGGGAAGAACAAAAAATTTGTGAAAGCAAATTTACAGATCTTACATTTTTGGGTTGATGATTTGATGACTAAATGCATGTACATGTACAATATATACAAAAAGTTAGCTGCTATTGAGACAAAGGCAAAAATCATAGTGCAACAAAACATGTTTATTACAGATATAATAAAAACAAACTAAAATAACACTTACCACTACTAAATGATTAGGAACTTTCAGGAACTAATTGCAGCTACTGTCCAGGTTATGTTAAACAAATCGCCTCCAACTGACCGTCTCCAACTGATCTGTTCGGTGAAGAGTTTTTACCATTGAAATGAAATGTGAACACATTCCAATCTTTTGGCAGACGTGAATATTCCCATGTGGCATTTATACCTATATCCAAGGGTACCTATATCTGGTGGTGATAATTAACCATTTTTTTCTTCTTTTTGTTTAATTTTGAAAGAAAAAAAATGGAATTTAAACTTTTTTCAGCATGTTGGAAAAAAATAATTTTGTAAATTTTTCATGTTTTTTTCATTTATTTTTATAAGAAATAAATTTTAAAAGAATTTTTTTTTTAAATATTTATTTTTTTTTTTTTTTTTTTTTTAAATTTTATTTTTTTGAAATATTTTGCATTTATAAATTTTTTAAACTTTAAAAAAGTTAATTTTAGTTGCCTTCGTCCATGCAAGCATGGACTAAGTTAGCCTTGGTTGCCTTCGTCCATGCATGCATGGACTAAGTCTGTTGTGTTAGTCCATGCAAGCATGGACTAAGTTAGGGTTAGTTGCCTTAGTGCATGCATGCATGGACTAAGTCTGTTGTGTTAGTCCATGCAAGCATGGACTAAGTTAACGTTAGTTACCTTCGTCCATGCATGCATGGAGTAAGCTTAGTTTCTAAGTTTTCATGTTTACAAATCATGAAAAGGTTTAGCCATACTATCAAGTTTTGCAATTTATTTCCTAAGGTAAGTTATAATGCACAATATGTATGTAAAACATAATTAATAGGTTGAATATGAAAAAAACCAACTAAACCGAAAAAAAAGGTAATTACATCAAATTAAAAAATAATTGAACTAACACCATGAAATTAAGAGGTAAGAAGAAATGGAGGTTTTCTAGAATTGATGTTGATTTCCAGTTTTATTTAATACCTTGTTTCTTATCCTTTTACACAAAATCAAATTTGAATAGAACCAATTTACAACTTAATTATAACAGTAATGCTAGTTATGCGTGATGAAATCACATTGTTTTGTGTTAATTCCATATTTACATTCGTAGTGAAACCTGTCCATTCTGTTTTCGAATAAATATTATGACAAGTGTCACATGTGGATAGAATATTCTTCTCCTCTTGAGAACTGCAGATCTCCCTATATAGTTGGTTAGGTTCATTTTGCTCAGTGATGGGGCAAAAAACGATAAATCGTTTCGTTGAATATATTTTCCAACAGAATTATGATTATCAGCTATAACGAAGTGGTCATACTATTTTTGACGCTCATTTTTAACAGAAAACGCAAGTTTAGCTTTGTTTTAAAATGCATTTCATACATATTGTGATTTCATACCTGTTGTCGGCAAACCACGAATTTCAAAGTTAAACCAATTACAATTTGTCTGTAAGCGAAACCTAAGATTCTAATATGACGTACTTCTTTCGCTTTGTAAACAACACCTCTATAAAATTCTCCATATATCTATACTTAGCGCAGACTCCAAGTTGTACATAAACGGCTGTTTAAATATGCCTCCCACGCAAATTCACATGTATCGTAACCTATGTGTAAACGCTTGTCGATTTCGCTGTGTTAAAAATTACAATTAAATAAAACCCTAAAGAACTTTTAGTCTTATTCTGACGAAAAACAAAATGAATTTACACATTAGAGAATAGAAAAAAATGTACAAAACCAAAATAAATTAAAATTCCGCGCAATTCATTAAATGATTTCAGAGCATTAACGTCATATCAAAACATGATGTAATACGAATGAAAACGTCAAAGCTGAAGGTTTTTCCATCGCGTTTACCTTCTTAACTCGGATACAATTGCATTTGAATAAAGTATTTTGGTAGGTGTTGCTTATTTTTTGTTCTATTGCATTGTTTACACATTTACTGATTTCAGCAAGTCCCCATGGCGGCTCCTTGGTTAAAAAATGTCAACAGTGGATTAGACGGTAGCTTACGATAAAAACTGGAAATAGGAAATGGCAAATGTTGGGTTTAAGAAGTAAAAGAAGTAATTTTTTCTAGTGGTTAGTTACGAAATGAGTCATGCCAGCTGCAGGTTTATTAGATTTGTTTTACATTTATCGAACAGTCGGCACAATAGAACAGCCACACACACACAGCATATCCATCCTCGCCTCAGTTTTTCAATGATCGTATCTGTCCTATTAGAATCGAAATAATTCATGGAACAAATAGATGTGTTGTAAATTTACACATGTCTAACGCTCAGGATAAAATTCGAATATCACGGCCCGGGTCATGTGTAACTTTCCAACAAATCTATGGCTTCAATGAATTATTTCTTAAATAAAATATCTATGTTAGTTTTATATCAGTATTGTTCTGATAATAAGTATTCAATGAAGCCATATCCGATCTAGATGTTAATAAAATAACTTATTTGGGTTTTCTGAGCGACCATTCAGGTTAATTATTTATTTTAGGTAGTGGCTGAAATAAGATTAATTAGCTTAATCTTTCTATTTGAATAAACCGAAAAAAAATTACCTGACATGATATCAATTGAAAGCAGAAGAGAAAATAGTTATGTATATGCAGAACTAATGTATATTATTGGTTAGATCCTTACAAACCTGCCACGAGACATTACCAAACCATACTATAATTTTCACATAGGAAACAAATGTATAAATTGGTAGAAAATAACACAAAATTATTTGAATCATCCCCAAGTATTTAACGAATAAACATTCTAAGTGTTAGCTAGTTGGCATGAAATACTTATAATATCATCTGACACCTTACTTCCAGTAAAATTGAAATAATGCAAGATATTGACACAATCGCCTTATAAGTATTTTAGCGTAATTTTGACCTCTCTTCACTCTTATAATCGGATATGAGCGGAAAATTATGTGACAGTCTTTAATGCTTTATAGTTATATATATCGACGCGTTGGAGACCGCACGGTGACTTTTATTTTTTTCAGCTTCTAGTGAATATTGTTATGCTTGGCAAGCAAATACTTTTTTGTATCATGTCGTCTTAAAGCAATGAACGGTTGTTAACAAATTATGTTGCTCAAACATTTGACGTGTGTATTATAATAGCTATAAATGTTTTTAAGAATACGATGATTATTAACCATTGTGAGTACCGTTATCAAACTGGGAATATAAGAACTAATAGAGTGATATGACCTTGCACTGTGAAAAAGCAATCCATTGATAAAAACTAATTATAATATTGTTCGGAATTTGCCTTTTATATACTAATTTTGAAGTTACATGTGAACATCAGAATAGCCAGTATTACCATTATAATGGCACAAATTATATTTTAGTGTCACTGAAAGTATTTTTTTACTTATCTTTTCAGACAATTTTATCTTTATTACATAGTGAGAAGTGTAAAATGAATGTATTACCAAGTTTTATACCAGGTGTCATTTCGAAAGTAAACAGTTGTTATCTAATTATTTAATAGGTTTGGGTTATTTTATAATATGCATCAAGGTAACACAAGTGATTACAACTGAATATGATGTAATTTGTGCATGCCTCGCGCTACTGTTTAGATATCTAATGATACGCTCTAGACAGTGGAAGTTCTAATTTAATGTATATTAATCAGGAAATAAAATAATTTAGACGAATGGAATGATAAAGCATATAGGATACGTTTTTGTTTAAATTTATACCTTTTATAAGCCAATAGCATACGAAATGCCACTAATGTTAAGATGTATGAGTTTGACTGTCTCTTTGGTATCTTTCGTCCCTCTTCTAAGCAACACTATATGCTATAAGTATATTTCAAGACCAATTGAAAATCAATGTCCCTAATAATATTAATCAATGTATCAAAGAACATTGAAAGGTGATGTGATATGCAGTCTGAATAGTATAATCAAAATCAGCATATTAAGGAAAATAATATTAATGTAACTGTTCAAATGCAACATGTTTCAGTCAACAACCAGATATTATTCTGATGATGAACTGAACATCATTATTATTTCTTAATATAAAACAACACTGACGACAATATTATTCCATTAAGATGAGTCCATGTATGGCTAGTTTAACTAATAAAACTCACATGACAATAATAACCAATGATTAAGGTGGCTCGTGGGTACAAAAATTTCAGCAAAACTTTGAACCTTTATTTGTTCATTACAAATTTTATTTGTTTTGACTTTATTTTATGGTAAAAAAATCAACCCAAAAAATCGATTCGGTTTGGCCCCAGATGACTTTTAAAATGTTGATATCATTGAAAAAGCTCCAAATTATCTCCCTTTGGTGCAAACATGCCATTTTTTGGCATTAAATTTGAAATATCTTTTTTAACTCATCGGTGACCTATATTTTTTATTATTGTTTTCATATAAGCTGTACATAAACTAAATAATTGTAAAATTTAAGCAATTTCTGTATTGTTTTATTTCGATATTACCTCTATTCCTCCTATTAGTTCAACAGAAAAAAAGGACATTTACAAAAATGTATGCTTCTTCCAGAGTCAGACTGTGAGCTTAAATGAACGGTGACCCCATTTTTTATTTCATTTTTCTTTTGAGTATATGATAAAGTTCATTTATAAAAAAATATAGCGAAATCCTATATTAGAAAAAAAATTTGATTTATACCCAGGAGCCCCCTTAAGAACGCAAATCAACTAATATGATTTACAGATATGAAAAAATAAGATACAAAAATAATGGTGTGATTTGCAATAACCAGTGATAAGATAGCATTACACAACAGACACCGGACATGCACATTGACATGCATGAGATGATATGGGATATGTTCCTTATCTCGTAACTACAATACCCTTCTCTTTTCACGACTATGACCTACTGAATTAGACTGATTACCGGATTTGTAATAACATTAAGCAACACGACGGATGCCACATGTGCAGCAGGATCTGCTTACCCTTCCGGAGCACCTGAGATCAGTCCAGTTTTTGGTTGGGTTCGTGTTGTTTACGTTTTAGTTTCTATGTTGTGTCTTCTGTACTATTATTTGTATGTTTGTCTTTTTATTTTTAGCCATGGCGTTATCAGTTTATTTTCGATAACCGTTTCACAGATATTATCGGATATGTTCCGAACGTCGTAACTACAATCCCATTCCCATTCATGAATGTGACCTACCGATTAAGACTATATACTGGATTCGTTATCACATAAGCAACAAGACGGGTGCCACATGTGGACTTTAACTCTCATTCTTGTATCTTTTGTTCCTTTTTCTTTGACAAATATAGATCACCATATAATCTCCAAGAATGAGTAATACCCATACCACATAATTTATATATAAGGCCTTAAAATCATAAAATTTCCTGATTTAAAAATGGCCTGATGGATGTAGAAAATAAAAACGAAAAACAGATATGACACAAAGCAGCAAAAACCACTACATAACAGCCTCATTTTGTTTGTAAAAAGTAAAATCACAAAAATACTGAACTTAGAGGCAAATCAATTCGGAAAGTCCATAATCATGAAATATAACAACCATATTCGAGAAAAGGAAAAAGTATCACCATACGGTTTTTGTGAAAAAGAAAGTAGACGTAAAGGTGTCATGTTCAGTTCTATGAATGAATTTTCTACTTTCAATAGTTATTGTTGGCTTAAACGAAGCACATATATTCCCATAAGACATCCCTTGAAATTGTTGGTTTTTCAATTAGAAGTAAAATAGCTAAAAAGGATAAACTCAGAGGAATGTTAAAAACGTAAAGTCTGTAGTCAAATAGACAAATCAAAAGTTCAAACATATCTAAAGAATGAATAATAACTGTCATATTTGTGATTGGTAACAGGCATTCTCTTATGTATAAAATGATGGATTAAACAATTAACTAGCTAAACCTATCATTTATATGGCAAACTATATGTACATTTATGAATTTGCAGCAGTGCGTTACTCTGAAAATCTACTGAAAGACCGAACATAAGTATGTATGTATTATTATTATGTATGTATGTGCCTGTCCCAAGTCTGGAGCCATTAATTCAGTGGTTGTCGTTTGTTTATACATGTATGTTACATATTTTTTGTTCATTCTCTATATAAATAAAGCCGTTAGTTTTCTCGTTTGAATTTTAAATGTTTGTTTTATATTGTCATTTCGGGGGCTATTATAGCTGACTATTCGGTGAACATTTGTCTCATTGGCTATCAAGCCACATCTACTTTTTTATAGAGATTTATATTCATTGTTCGGTCTTTGGTTAAAGTTTTTCGGATCAAATTAACTGTTACAGATGTAAATGGGATTACAAGTTCTTTGCAAGTTAATTTGCAGTCCGTTTGAATATGTAAACTATTTCTTTGACCAAATATAACAAAAATGTAATGTAATTTTGTAGGGAATAATATTAACCGTTGGTTTTTATTGATAATTATCATTATCTCAGAAAAAATAATTCTCGTATAAAAAGAATGTCTATTCAAAGGAATTTCTGACGGCGTTGTTTTCAACAACTAGTATAGCATATATGAACATAAGATTTAGTGTGATTGACAATAACAAACGAACTATCATCTATTTACAGAATGACGGAGATAATTCTGAGAGGAATAAAAATAGAGAAAATTATACATTGTTAAGTTTTGTTGTCACCTTGATATGTTTTAATTCTAATATAATGGTGAACTAATGTTGCAGAGGATTTAGTTTAAATGTAACATCAGATGCAAAAAATATTTTTCCTTCACGCGATGAACAAATAAAGCAACTACAAAAAAACAAGAAACTGACAACATCGATATAAGAACGTTACGGTGAGCTTGCTGAAGGCCAATTTCTACTTATACATAGACTTGTTTTCAAAGAGATAAACATCAATCACCACACATCTAACGTTTTACAAATGAAATCGGATATGTTTCTTACGTCGTAACTAATCCCCTTCCCTTTCATAAATGTGACCTACCGAATAAGACAATTTAATGGATTTTGTATCTCATAAGCAACACGACGGGTGCCACCAGAGATCATCGCTAGTTTTTTATGGGATTCGTGTTGTTTATTCTTTAGTTTTCTATGTTGTGTCATGTGTACTATTGTTTGTCTGTTTGTTGTTATGATATTGTAATTATTATGTTTATTTATGTTGGCCTAATTTGTGTTGTATGGCCTGATAGTTGTTTACCAAATAATCTTATAACTGTGCAGTTTAGGAATCACTGGAACAATCACAGAATGATTGGAACTTTCTAGAATGATCATTATAAAAGATGCGTAATTTAAACTTCTACGTTATTCCAGAAACTTCCGTTGTAACTTTCCAGGATTTTCCACAATGTTCCATTATAGAGTGTTCTAGAATTTTCCATGACAACACTATATATACAGACACTAAAGTTAAACTCTCATAATTAAACTTGGACATAGACATTGATAGACATTAGTATTCACAGCATTTGGATTGACACTTTTATTCTACAAACAACATCATACTGGATTGTGACCTTAGTAGTGAACATAATATTCAGATTGGATTCCGAAAGATTTCCGGATACAGATAAAGATAACAGATTGGACTCATATTTTGACAGTTAAGTTAACAGTAAATTTTGTGTAATACCTTTTGTAAACTTTTGTATAATAAATATTGTTAAATTTTACTATTGATTTGTGTCTTTTGTTGGCTACAATTTAAAGGCGATTTCTGGCCGTAACAGAAATTGGGGGCTCGTCCGGGATACTGAACATATTTTATTCAAAATTTGTTTAATATTTTTATTATAACTAGCCAACAAAATTCTACAAAATGGCATTTGATGCTGGTAAATTTTTGAAAACGCCAGACCTGGAGGGGTTTGATAATTTAAAGAAAGAGGAATTAGTGTTGCTTGCTAAACATCTGAAATTAGATTTTAAAGTATCTATGAGAAAACAAATTATAAAAAATTTGGTTATAGACAAATTAGTTGACGCAGAAATTTTAGGTGAAGAGGCTCTTGAACTTAAGGTCGAAAATATTGACGCCTTTAAATTAAAACAGCTTGAATTAGAACATGAACTCAAATTAAAAGAACTGGAGATAAGAAAAGAAGATGAATTTAAATTAAAAGAACTGGAATTGAAGGAGATGGAGAAAAGAAAAGAAGATGAATTTAAATTAAAACAGGCAGAACTGGAAATGAAGGAAAGGTTAGAAATGGAGAAAAAAGAAAAAGAAGATGAATTTAAATTAAAAGAACTGGAAATGAAGGAGAGGGAGAAATTAAAAGAACTTGAAATGAGGGAAAGGCTAGAGATGGAGAAACTGAAAATTGAAATGGTCAAAGAAGAAAGCAACACTAAAGTTCACTCGAAATCAGATTATTTTGATGCAGCAAAAAACATACGTTTGGTTCCAAAATTTTGTGAAAAAACAGTTGATAAATATTTTCCACAGTTTGAGAAAATTGCTAACAATTTGAAATGGCCTATGCCGTATTGGACTACGATGCTGCAAAGTGTTTTTGAGGGGAAGGCCGCTGAAATATACTCCGCACTTCCATCAGAAAAAAGTTCTGATTATGACACGGTAAAACAGGAAGTTTTGAAAGCTTATGAGCTAGTAATGTTCTAATTATAAATATATGTTAGATAATTTTTGTCTGCAATTTTATTTATGCAAACCAATTCCAAATGTTTACAAAAAATGTATAACAAAAATAAGATTAAGTAGCCACAACTTAGCTATAGAAAATGGAAGATTTTATGGTATAACAAGAAATAATGGAATATGTACTTTTTGTAAAAATGATATAGAGGATGAGTTTCATTTCATCCTCAAATGTCCACGTTTTCAAGGTTTTAGAACAATTTATATTAAGCCATTTTATTGGAAAAAACCGTCGATGTACAAATTTATCTAACTGATGAGTACTAATAATGTAAAAGAATTGTGTAATTTAGGTAAATTTATTTTTAGATCTTTTAAGCTTAGATCCGAAATGTTAAAATAATGTTTGTTTATCATTACAACACCTTCTGCTGTCACATAGTCTGTGTTTATGTATGTATTATATGTTTTATTGATGTTGATATAATTGTATACCTATAGTTTATATAGACTTTGGTAATAAAGATATATAGTACCAGAAGCATATAGACAGAAATTTAGATCTTATAAAAAGTTTGATTCACAAACATATGTGGAATTTGCTCGGGAAAAAGAAGATCTATTTGACAAATGGCTTACGTCAAAGAAAACAGATAACAATTTTGATAACCTAAGACAATTGATATTATTAGAAGAGTTCAAACTATGTGTTCATTTAGACTTAAAAACACATTTAGACGACAAAACTGTTGAGTCGATACATGATGCAGCTGTCATTTCAGATAATTATACTCTTTCACATAAAAGAAGTTTCAAGGGTCAAAATGTCAATACTTCCAGTGGAAATTACAAAAATCAAAGCAATGAGCGTACTGATAGTAAGTCTGTTGCACAGAATAAGAGTCAGTCCAGTTATAATATGTCTAGTCCAAAATTTGATACTTTTGAGAAGAAGTCACTGACTTGTGCTTATTGTAAGAAGATTGGTCACCTGATGGCTGATTGTTTTAGACTCCAGAAGAAGAATGAACGAGATAATAAGCCGAAGACCAGTGCTTGTACGACACCTTATAATACCAGTACATTGGAATGCCCTGCGCGTCAGGCTTTTAAGTCCAGTTTTTGTGATTACATGGAGGAATACAAACCCTTTATGTCTGATGGGTTTGTTTCTATTGTTGATGATACCACTCTTAAGCCTATTAAGATTTTACGGGACACTGGAGCTTCTCAGACTTTATTGTTAGAAGGTGTGTTGCCTTTGTCCGAGAATACTTCTGTTGGTGCCTCCGTTTTGTTACAAGGTGTAGAGTTAGGTTGTATAGATGTTCCTCTCCATCGTATTTATCTGAAGTCAGATTTGATAACTGGACCAGTTGTTGTAGGTGTTCGTCCTAATCTCCCTGTTGAGGGTGTTACATTATTGCTAGGAAATGATCTAGCTAGGAACAAAGTGGTTGCTGAACCAATTGTTACCAGTGAACCGGTGGTGGATGTTAAATCACCTGAAGATGATGCTGAATTGTATCCAGCTTGTGTTGTTACTAGGGCGATGGCTAGAAAACAACAAAATCAGAATTTGCAAGAAGACAAGTTTGATTACATGGACCTTTCTGACACTTTTATAGCTGACATTGAAGGTCCTGGTAGCTCAGAAAAGGCCATTACAAGACCACCTAGTGTTAACAAGAATGTTATTATGCCATGGCCAGACGTTAACAGCCATTCATTAGACCGAAAGAATTTATCTGAAGAACAACATAAAGACCCTGAGGTTCTTCAGCTCAGCCAGAGAGCTCAACCACAGGAGGAAGCAGACAAAGTGGCCGAATGCTATTACCATCAGGACGGCATTTTAATGAGGAAGTGGAGGCCTCCTGATGCCACCCCAGAGGAGGAATGGAGAGTGCTATACCAAGTGGTGGTGCCTAAAGTTTATAGGCAAGAAATTATTGGTCTTGCCCATGACACCCCCTTGGCTGGGCACTTAGGTATAAGGAAGACTTGCATAAAAATATTGCAACATTTCTACTGGCCCAGACTTAGAAATGATGTCACAGAATACTGCAAATCATGCCATATATGCCAGGTTGTTGGTAAACCTAACCAGAAAATACCACCAGCACCACTTCTGCCTATTCCAGCCTTTGACGAACCTTTCAGCAGAGTTCTAATTGACTGCGTTGGACCTTTACCAAAGACCAAAACTGGAAATGCGTATTTATTGACAATCATGTGTACATCCACACGCTTTCCTGAAGCTATTCCGCTCAGAAATATCAAGACACCTACTATCGTCAAAGCTTTGATCAAATTTTTCACATTAGTAGGACTTCCTAAGTCTATACAGTCCGACCAGGGATCAAATTTCATGTCAGGTTTATTTCAGCAAGTCGTATACCAGTTAGGGATTGCTCAGTACAGATCAAGTGCTTATCATCCAGAATCTCAAGGTGCCTTAGAACGTTTTCATCAAACATTGAAGAACATGATTAGAACGTTTTGTCTTCAATTTGACAGAGACTGGGATGATGGAGTTCACTTTCTACTTTTTGCGATTCGAGAGGCTGTTCAAGAATGCCTTGGATTTAGTCCCTTTGAGTTGGTATTTGGTCATACTGTAAGGGGACCGTTAAAATTGATTAAGGAAAAGTGGCTTACTGAACATACTGACTTGAATCTTTTAGACTATGTATCTAGATTTAAAGAAAAATTGTTTACTGCTTGTCAAATTGCTCAGAAAAACTTAAAAAATGTACAGAACAAGATGAAAATATGGTATGATAAAGATGCCAGGGATAGAGTTTTTGAGCCTGGTGATAAGGTACTTGTATTTCTGCCTGTCCCTGGACATCCTTTACAGGCTAAATATTGTGGTCCTTATACAATAGAGAATAAAATTAATGATTTGAATTATATTGTAAAAACTCCAGGTCGGCGCAAACAAAATAGAGTGTGTCATATTAATATGTTAAAACCATATTTTGAGCGTACTAATGTACTATGTGATAGTAAACCAGTTGCCACTTTAGGCATGGTTAACTTTGAGAACAATCATGACAAACCAGATGTAATTGAACCAACTTTTAGTTGTAAAACTATGGAAGAGACAGTTAGATTCAAAACTTGCACATCTGTCTTTTGATCGTAGAGAAGAAATAAAAACTTTGGTATTTTCTTTTAAAAATCTTTTTCCAGATGTGCCAAACAAAACCACTGCTGTTTGTCATGATGTTGATGTCGGAGATGCTTCTCCAATTAAGCAACATCCTTACAGGCTCAATCCACTCAAACTTGAAGTTATGAGAAAAGAAATTAAATATATGCTTGACAATGATATTATTGAGCCGAGTAACAGTGAATGGAGCTCTCCTTGTCTCCTTGTGCCAAAACCAGATAAAACTTTTCGTTTCGTGACTGATTTCAGAAAAGTAAATTCAGTCTCAAAATCTGATTCCTATCCGATTCCAAGGATAGACGATTGTATTGACAATATTGGTCAAGCAAAATTTGTGAGCAAATTTGATTTATTGAAAGGTTATTGGCAAGTTCCATTGACACAGAGAGCTCGTGAAATATCAGCTTTTGTTACACCAGATGGCTTATTTCAATATACTGTAATGCCATTTGGCATGAAAAGTGCTCCAGCTACATTTCAAAGAATGATCAATAATGTTATAAAAGATTTAGACTGTTGTTATGCTTATATTGATGATCTTATTGTATGTAGTGATAGCTGGGAACAGCATTTAACACATTTATATGATACTTTTGATAGATTGTCAAAATCAAATTTGACTGTTAATCTTGGTAAAAGTGAATTTTGTCAGGCCACTGTTGATTATTTAGGGCATACAGTTGGCCAAGGTCAAGTAAAACCTATTATGGCTAAAGTGGAAGCTATTTCCAAATTCCCACCTCCTACAAATAGAAAACAACTTATGAGATATTTAGGCATGATTGGATTTTACAGAAAATTTTGTTCAAATTTTGCTACTGTTGTTCAACCATTGACTCATCTTTTACGGAAAGATTCTAAATTTATCTGGAGCGGAAATTGTCAAAAAGCTTTTGAAAATAGCAAATCACTTTTAATTAATAGTCCAGTTCTGATTACTCCAGACTTTGAAAAACAATTTAAACTTGCCGTTGATGCAAGCGATGTAGGAATAGGAGCTGTTTTATATCAAGAGACAGATGATAATGTTGAAAAACCTATATCATATTTTTCTAAGAAATTGGATAAACATCAGAAAAATTATTCAACTATTGAAAAAGAGTGTTTTGCAATGTTGTCAGCACTTCAACATTTTGATGTATATTTGAATCCCACTGTATATCCTATTCTTGTTTATACTGATCATAATCCTCTCACCTTCATGCATAAAATGAGAAACAAGAATCAGAGGTTGACTAGGTGGAGTTTATTGTTACAGGAATATGATGTAATTGTAAAACATATTAAGGGTAAAGATAATGTAATAGCTGATGCTTTATCTAGAGCTTATTAAATCACTTTGTATATATTATGTATTTTTGTTCCTATTATTCATGATAAGTTTTTGTTACACTAAAACTTCTTTTAAGGAGGGAGGTGTTATGATATTGTAATTATTATGTTTATTTATGTTGGCCTAATTTGTGTTGTATGGCCTGATAGTTGTTTACCAAATAATCTTATAACTGTGCAGTTTAGGAATCACTGGAACAATCACAGAATGATTGAAACTTTCTAGAATGATCATTATAAAAGATGCGTAATTTAAACTTCTACGTTATTCCAGAAACTTCCGTTGTAACTTTCCAGGATTTTCCACAATGTTCCATTATAGAGTGTTCTAGAATTTTCCATGACAACACTATATATACAGACACTAAAGTTAAACTCTCATAATTAAACTTGGACATAGACATTGATAGACATTAGTATTCACAGCATTTGGATTGACACTTTTATTCTACAAACAACATCATACTGGATTGTGACCTTAGTAGTGAACATAATATTCAGATTGGATTCCGAAAGATTTCCGGATACAGATAAAGATAACAGATTGGACTCATATTTTGACAGTTAAGTTAACAGTAAATTTTGTGTAATACCTTTTGTAAACTTTTGTATAATAAATATTGTTAAATTTTACTATTGATTTGTGTCTTTTGTTGGCTACAATTTAAAGGCGATTTCTGGCCGTAACATTGTCCTTTTCATTTTTAGCCATGGTCTTGTCAGTTTATTTTCGATTATTGAGTATTACTGTCCCTCTGGTATCTTTCGTCCCTCTTCTATAGGAATAGAAATCATTGGTCTTATGACATGGATCTCAAACAGACATGAATGATATAGATCTTAACCGATTGTTATAAAATTCAACACTCAAATTTGAATAATAAATGTTTTTGGGTTGTTCTTTACAATGAATACGGTTTTCAAATCAAGATGAGAACGAATTTGTTGACCTACACGAACCCCCCCCCCCCCGATGTTTTTTTAGCCAAAACAACCCACAGGATTAATTGTGGGGTCCAAAAGAGACACATGGTCACATTTTAAAACTGCCTACAAGACACATATTTTAGTCAAGCAAATTTGACTGACAGTTTTGCGAATTGCAAAAGTCTAAATGCTGTTTGTCAGAGACTTCAACTTATATTCCAAATGAAAACAATTAATTAAACGTTTAATAAACATAAATCAAAATTAAAATAAATACATTGGGGATTATTCAAAGTACTCCAACTTAGCTGCACCAAAAAGGTAAATTACTATACCAAATTTATCCTTGATTCTGCAAAGTTTAGTTTAGCCATAATAACAGCAATAGAATGTCATAAACAGTGCAGAATAAGTCTGTACACATTTCCGGCGAAATTTATACTGTTAGAAATAAAATAATGTCAAGACATATTCAAGACTGTCAAAAATGAGCCGAGACACATTCAGACATTATTTAGAATGTCAAGAAAGTGTCAAGACATGTTCAGACATTATCAAGAATGTCAAGAATATGTCAAGACAGATCGAGGCAGATTTAAGACAGTCAGGAATTGGTCGAGACTAATCCAGACTCTTATCATATGATAAAGGAAGTGTCAAGAAATTTTAAGACAATGTTTATACTGTCAAGACACTTATCAAGAACCTTAGTAGACAAATTCATACTATGTCAATAATTTTTAAAAATTATTCAGACAAATTAAGAAAGTTTAATAAAGTAAACAAAAACTGGTCATTTCAGACTTTTTGACTTTAATAGTGAATACTGTCAAAGTTTTAAATAGTTATCAAAAGTACCAGGGTTATAATTTTATACGCCAGACGCGCGTTTCGTCTACATAAGACTCATCAGTGAAGCTCAGATCGAAATAGTTAAAAAGCCAAACAAATACAAAGTTGAAGAGCATTGAGGACCCAAAATTCCAAAAAGTTGTGCCAATTAAAGTTATGATTTTTCTCTGTTTGAAGAACAAAATTGATATTATTTCAACTTCTTTGTTATAAATGATTGAAAAAAAAAACCTATCCAAGAAATGAAAAGAAAAAAAAAGTGATATGTGATGTACATGTTTCTGGTAAAAATCATTTCTTGTTCGTCTCACACATTTTCTAAAATTTTTGGCTTAGAAGACTGACTTCATTGGCAATAAAAACTATTTATTGTAAATACACAACTCTTTTCACAGCGTTAAGTACGGTTATAACATTTTGTAAATTCGTTGATATTGTCCACTTGTATAACATCTTTTGGAAATAATCCAAGAACCGTCAAACAAATCAAATTAAGCATCACCAGAATATTCAGCAAAATATTTTACAATGTATTAACTGTTGCTCATAAACATAGTTGTTGTAATGGTGATATTTTGAGACAGGAATGAATGAATCTGTAAAATGGTTATGTAATATTCAATAATGCTTAGGTTTGGCATGCCACAAAACCAGGTTCAACCCACCATTTTTGTCTTTAAAAATGTCCTGTACCAAGTCATGAAAATGGCCATTGTTATATCATAGTTCGTTTCTGTGTGTGTAACATTTTTACGTTGTGTTTCCGTTGTGTCGTTTGTTTTTTCCTATAGTTGAATGTGAATTCACAGTACTATAAGACGTGTCACGGTACTTTTCTATCCCAAATTCATGTATTTGGTTTTGATGTTATATTGGTTATTCACATCGGATTTTGTCTGATGCTTTGTCCGTTGCTGTGTGTGTAACATTTTAATGTTGTGTCGTTGTTCTCCTCTAATATTTAATGCGTTTACCTCAGTTGTAGTTTGCTACCACGATTTTGTTTTTTGTCCATAGATTTGTGAGTTTTGAACAGCGGTATACTACTGTTGCCTTTATTAAGGGCTTTTAATAACCCTTTTTTCTTTTTTTTATTCAACAACAATATATCAGATGCTGTAAACAGATTTCTTGACTGGTACAGCTGTTTCAACAAAGATCCCTGTATGTTAGTACCTTTAAATAACCTAGAACATTTTTTTGTAGGAATGCATCAAGCCCCAATCAAAGGCTATGCTATATTTTTACAAATGACAAAAAAGGACATTGAGTCCTAATCGTAATCTAGTAAGAATCGTTTTAGCATGACCATGCTAACCTGAATATATTTAAATTACAAGAAATTTGATTCTTTTTTAATACATTTTCAAAGCATGTCGAATCAAAAAATGTTTAAAAGGCCAAAATAAAGTAGTTGAAGATCATTGAGGACCAAACATTCCTAAACGTTTTATCAAATAACTTTAATTTGACTAACGAATTAATTGAAAACTGATATAAAAATGTAAAGATGTGTTGCTTGTGTGCACCAGTTAGTAACTTTTGCGCACAAGTTGTAATTTTATTTTTTACAGAGCACTTCAGGGCTTCCATAAAAGATTAAAAATATTTTAAAACTTTTAATCAGTTTTTGTTTGATTTTTAAAAGAGCCAAAAAACTTTAAATAGTAAAGTAAAATAGCACAAACTACGCATGTGTTTTGTAATTAATGAGAATGGTGATTGTTACAGTTGAAGGCAATCATTTTATTGGTTTTCACAACAATATCAAATATTGTTACCGTTATCCCCGGTTGAATATCCATATGTTTAAACGTTGGAAAGCCTTCGTTATAACATTCCGAATTATAGAGATACTTAAAAAATCGAGAAGTAAAAATTATATGAAAAGATATAATTGCATTTACAGAACCAACCATTTTACAATTTCAAATCTTTTTTTCTATCACACAATAGAAAATTTGAACTTAAATCAATAAAAAAATTTGATTTTTAAGTTGTCATAAAGATTATTCCAATATTAATTGAGACTTTTGCTATATTTTGATACGACCCCTTATGTGTTTACTTGCGTTGCCAGTTTCAATATAAGTGTCGTATACGACATTCCGAAAAAAAAAATAATAATTGACACCTTCACACCTACATGCACTTTCTTTATTATATATCATTGGTTATATGACATATAATGTATAGATACCACTCACGTTTATAACACGTTCTTTTGGTATTATTTGTATCATTTATAATAACTATTCATTTGATAATGTTATTTATTTCTTCAACCAACAAAGGAACACATTATTCTTAAAGTACAAAATTACGTTGAGCTTCATGAAAAAAGTAAATAATTCATTCGTAGGCAAACATATTTCTAAATTTTCAAAACCTAAAAAACGTAAAAAAATGTAGGTGAAAGAAGAAGATTATATATAACGTTCTTTCGTGTAGGTTATCATCATCACTATCTTGTTGTTATTTACATACTATATACAAATGTAGATGTAAGAGCATATTGCCAACAAAATATGGTGGGAGGGAGTATTAAAAATATTGGATTCAACTGTAATACTGATATCTTATCATTAGGATTTGACCGATTAAATAAGTGTAACTTTAACCTTTATATTTTGTGACTAATACTGTAATTTCACATGTCTTATTTTAAAGAAGAAAAACATTGCAAAAGAAAAAATAAGTATCAAACGAAGACATTCTCTGACTGTTCATGACGTTAAAATACTAAATCCCAGGGATGTGTTTTAGTTGATTTCAGTTTCTAATGCATAATTTTTTTATCATTAATTGTTTCTGGCTTTTAACTAGCTGCCAGTAACTGCGAGTACTCTTACATCGTATTTTCGTATTAACTCGACCTGTTGATACTGTTTATATTGCTTTTTTGTTGTTTTATTTTAATATGGATCTTGTCTATATACCAGCTTTGATTATTTGGAACATCTTCTAAATAAACTCATCATTTTTCACTTCTTCGTACTACATTTGTATAAACTTCAAGATTAACCTGTATTATTAAAACCGTTTGTTTCAAAAGTGATTATTTTCAAAGGGTTAAAAATAATGGTAGTGGTGTCTTGTCGTGGCTTTGTTTGGACTTGTTTGTTTGCATTTTGGCTTTGAATGTTTGTCCCTAATATTTTATTAACTGTGCATTTGCATTCAGATATCGCTGATCTAATTTATTCGTTCATAGTATGTGTGTGTGTTAATTTACGTTTTCTGATTGAGTTAAGTTTGCCAATTGATATTTTATAGTTTGTTTTTCTATGTTGTGATGTTATGCTATTGTTTCATAAAAAGAGAGAACGTTAGGTACCATTAAAACGTTTAATCCGGCTCCAAATGTTTGCACCTATCCTAAGTCAGGAATCTGGTGTACAGTAGTTGTCGTTTGTTTATGTAACTTATACGTGTTTCTCCTTTCTCGTCTTTTTATATAGATTAGACTGTTGGTTTTCCCGTTTAAATGGTTTTACACTAGTAATTTTTTGATTAGTAGCTTGTTGTTCGGAACCGGTGTGAGCCAAGGCTCCGTGTTGAAGGCGTACATTGACCTATAATGGTTAACTTTTATAAATTGCTATTTGGATGGAGAGTTGTCTCATTGGCACTCACACCACATCTTCCTATATCTATTGAAACCAGCAGTCAATATAAGTCCTTATAAACCATAATTAAAACTGGAGATGATGCTATTATATAAATATATTTCAATATCACATGTAATGAAAAGCTCATGCAATTCTTTCGAGCATTTATTTTCTGTCTACTTAGGTATCTAAGTTATAGGTAGTATTCAATATTGTAGTATATCAACAGATTGGTCGATTTGAATATGGACCAACTAAAAGCTTTGATATCTATCTGAAGATAAGGTAAGATCAAGCTGGACTTAAATTATTGACTTTTAAAGGCTCGTCAGTGATTGGAGACCTATTTTTGAGTTGCCCAAAAATGTACATTTCTATCAAAAATGTAGATGTCATTCATAACTTTGAATGCTTAAAATGATTACATGAATAACATCAACGCAGAAAGTCAGAATCGACAAAGAAATGATCATGATTTGCATTTGAAGTCGATAACAAATGGAAGATATTTTCAAGAAACTATCATTCTCATCAATTTTTTGCCTCATGGGCTTTTTTGTTAAAGTTCTGATTGATAAACTCATCATAGTTACCAAGATTATAGTTTAAGAAACTTTTGGAATGACCAGCTACAGTGCAAGATTTAACTAGCTATAATTCCATGTTATTTTTCACCATTTTCTGTAATCGTATTTATTCATGTGTCGGCCTTCTTACCTGTTAATTATATTTCCAATTGTAATAAAATAACAGCAACAGTAGTATACCGCTGTTCACGAGTCATACTTTGAAAAAAACAACAAACATAAACCGGTAACAACACTAAACCTAGGTAATTCGCATCAATTATGATCAGACAACAACGGAACCACAGAAACATTCAACTACTACAAAACCAGACACAAGAAAACGGACTATTTGTGTGTCAAAGGAGATCATTTATACAGGTAAACATGTTTTATTCTGTAGTACCACATTTCGTCAATATAACTAAATTAAAAACGTTGAAATCGTCAATGGGTGTATATGTAAAATAGTATAATTCTAAGTCGTAGTAAATGTTTATGTCAACATATATGTTTTTCGATAACCCGTAACCTCAATTTATATTTATACATATATTGTGTACAAAATTTCACTTGCACAGAACAATTCTCTCATTTGTAACTTTTAGCAAACCTATAATCAAATATAGAAGAAAAACAAACCACGCACACACATACAATATTTAGTATACTATAAAAAATAAAACTGTATGATATTTTGTAGCATAAACGAATTAGACACCACATCGTAATTTTGAGGTACTCTGGTACATTCTGGTATTGACGGCTTGGTTTTTTTTTTTCGCACTAACAATATATAGACATATAAGAATTCAGTGCAGTTATAATATAATTATAGATGAAAACGTTGGTAGTTTTGAGCATGCAGATCCAATCTTATAAAAAAACATGTCATAAAAAACCACTAATTTCAATTACCATTCTTGTAGGTGTTCTTAATTTAATAGTTTTTTCTGGCCATCGTTACTAAACAAGTTACATGTCATTAAGATTCCCTGAATAACAATCATGATGGTATCGTCTTTCCTTAAATAGATTATATGATCTTCCGACGAGTCTTCATGTTTTGATGGGCCTTATATCACGCTTATGTTAGGAAGAACCGGTTCGAACAAGACGTGTTGGTAACAAATACATAAGTAACTTAATATGCATAGCATCTGCTAAAATAAAAATTGTCTTTTGAAAATAAATGTTAGGGCAAAGATATTGTTAGATACCAAATGCAATCTTTAATTGGAATCACAATTAATAGTTATATCAATTTCTTATTTATAAGTCTGAATATTTGCACAACGGTATATATAATTTAAGAACCTCTGTTGTTCGAACTGGTAAAAAAATGTGTTTTGTAAAAAAAAATGTTTTCACTTATTTGGTCTTTTGATCCCCCAACCAATATTTATTTGTTTCATGCACACGTATGAAAATTGCAGTTTTTATCCCATACAATCATAGGTTCAAACGTTGTTTTAAATTAAGACTTGTATGTATAAATATATCTCAAAATCCTCATTCATCATTTACAAAAAAAATGATTAGGTCATTTAGTGGTCACTTAAATCTGAAATCAACATGTATTCTAACATCTTACTTCCTTCAGATGTTCAAGAGAAATTAATCTGTCATTGTCTTACAAATTTGCATTTCTTGTTTTAGTGCAGAAGTTAAAAATACTTCAAATAGCTTGAGAAATAATTATCACTTTGTAAGATAGGGCTTTGATAAACAAATATATGTATTTTATAATTATACAACCCAGTTTTTGTTTAATTAATAGATTTAGCCCTATAAAATGAAGTTCAATCCACCATTTTCTGCATAGGAAAATGTATGAACCGAGGCAGGAATATGAAAGTTGCTATCCATTCGTTTGATGTGTTTGAGTTTTTGATTTTGTCATTAGATTGGGGACTTACCATTTTGCATTTTCCTTGGATTTCAGTATTTTTGTGAGTTTCATTTGCACTATAAAAACAAATATATACAATGTATGTAACAAAAAAGCATAAAATGACATATTGACCAAGCATATTAGTAAAAATTTACGACAATAATACACAAATTGACCATAGTACAATAACACGGGCGGAATGTATAAGCATAGAGCCACATCGTATATGAATCGAAGAACATAAAAAGACATATAGTACATTAGGAAAAATTCAAGACAAAAATGAAAAACATTTAATCTTACATTATGTGTCCTTGGAGTCTATTTTAAGACCTATGTATACAACCTTGTTTATTCCTTTGGGCTTTTAAGGACCGGTCGTTAATCGGAATTATAGGCAATTACACGACATGTTCTTTTGATTGACAGCTAATCATACTATAGTGTCGTGTATTTTGGTATTCACGTGCTGAAAAAAACTCTTGAAATATTCGTATATCCTGTAATTTGTAAACAAAAGAAATCCAATCTATTGGTTATCACTTTATGTGGACGGAATCGCTGAAATTGTTTAGATTGTTTCTATAAACATCTAACGATGAGCTGCTTGTCCCAAAATGAATTACATACCGAATTATTCTAGGCCAAATTATTATTTTTTTTTTTGACAAGCATGGTTTCGGATTCATTATTGTTTGTTTGATAAACTTAGATATACTACAAAACTAATTATTTGCATTGAATATGATAAACGTTTTCTATTTTAAGTAAATTTAAGATCACCTGAGTGTATAATTTTAGAAGATATAAATATACTTTGCTGATGTTGAAATATACCAATACAACATTTCAATGAGAAAAACTATCTGTTATATATGTGCGGAAACAATAAATGGCAGCAGTACGATATGGTCAAGATACGAAATGACTTCCTTCCCTTTCGAGTTCTACATATATATAAATAGTCATTATTGAAATTATTACAAATATAAGTGCTCTAACTTTAATGTAACAAAAATAAAATGAACTCAAAGATAAATTAAAAACGCGGACATTTAAATTATGCTCTGTTTTAGCATTACTTTTGCAAATGTCCTAGGCTATGTGTTTAATTTTATTTTAATAAACTTCCATATGACTATATATTGAGACAGATATAATATGTTATTTTAATTAAACTTACCTAGCTTTTTTTATATATAACAAAGAGATGTTTTTATGACGACAGTGTCTTGAACCAGAAACTACATTGACACTGAGATACGATATATGATTCTTATTTTACTGTTATGATTTGTTGGTGGTTGTGGTGTGTGATTAGAGGTTTTTAAAAACTAATATGTTTGCTCACTTTCTTCCATTATGCGATGTGGCGTTAGCTTGATTAACAATGCACTTGGAATGGGAGCTGCCTACTTACACATATTCAGATAAAATACTCAACTTATACAACTTAATGTGCAAATTAAAAGGAAAGTTAAAAATCTAAATTTAAAAATGTGGTGCTGTTGTTGATTACTCTTTTCATAATCCAATATCAAGATGTATAATAAGACTGCAGTACAACTTTGATCGAATCATGGTGACATATATTACATAAACAATGAACAATCATAACAACAACAGTATGGAAACAATAAGCTATTATAATAAGATAATGTGAAGTTCTGAAATATCAACACACATATAACAACTAACCATCTAATAAATGTATTTTCTCATTACTAGCTGTAGAAACCTGAAATACTATTAAGTTGATACTATTTAAGAAAAGTTTTGAAATTTTTGGTCCTCAATACGCTTTAACTTTGTACTTATTTGTGTTTAGAACTATTTTCATCTAAGCGTCGCTGTTGAGTCTTATGTAGACGAAACGCGCCTGCCGTTTTAAATTATAATACTGGTACCTTTGATTACTATTATTCATCTTTCAGTTGTAAAATGTATGCCATTAAAAGAAAAATGTACATTAAAAGAATAATAAATATTGGAGAAGATTATAACGTTTAAATTTTGTTTTTCCTAAGGTCTGTCTGTAACGTAGCAGTATTATGCAATTTAAGAACGACGTGGTATATCGTCATTAAAAGGCTCCGTAGCTCTTTGGCTTCAGTGTATACTGTCGTTTTGATCAAACATTGTCGGTACATCAATTATACTGATTGTATCGTCCTGTGATTATTTATTGAATGAATATATGCTAAGAACTGCATTGCCTACACACAGATCTTAAATTATAAGATGCATTTTGATGATAAGCTTGTAGACTAAACGCACGCCTATTATACAAAAGTTTAATACTGTCACTTATGATAACGTTTATAATTATATCTACTACAGCTTATGTTGTTGTCTTTGTAATTATGATTTGTATGTTTGCTGGAGCTTTAGTCTGATAAGGTGTATGTCAGTGTTACATGTTTACACAGTTTTTTGGTGGATCCCAAATTTCGGATTAACCTTGATCTACATTAACATCCTTCATGTAACCATAGTTCTTTACAGAGAGATAGAAGCTCACAACAGCATAATAAAACTGAATTGAAAGACAAACACAAAATACATAGAACGTACGTTTAAAACGCCATTATTTAAGTAAAATTAAGGTAATGTATTTGAACGTGTAATAGAATCAGGCAATTAACAACAAATTGTTCTTTCGCATTATGGTCATATCATTTCCGACATATAGTACAGTACAGTAGTTGTCGTATGTAATTCATACGTTTTCTCGTTTCTCGTTTTTTTCTATTTTATATAGATTAGACCGTTGGTTTTCCCGTTTCAATGGTTTTACACTAGTAATTTTGGGGCCCTTTATAGCTTGTTGTTCGGTGTGAGCCAAGGCTCCGTGTTGAATGCCGTACATTGACCTTTAATGGTTTATTTTTTTTTTTAAATTGTTATTTGGATGGAGAGTTGTTCCATTGGCACTCACACCACATCTTCCTATATCTATATAATTCGTAACCATTTAAACATTGTTATATTGTTATTCATTAAATACATGGTGTTTCGAAGTTAAAACTGTACATAACAATCAATGATAAAATCTAAATCTGCAATTTATGATTTACGAAATAGGTTCTATTTTCAATTTTGAATGACAACCATCATACATTTACAGAATTACTTTCTTTGAAATATAACATATATGTTAATTGACAAAGAAAACGAAATTTAATGATATTAGAATAAACTGATGTACATGTTTCGTTTACAAAATGACCTACGAATGGCGCTCGAACAAAACGAGACTTAACGATTAGATAAAAATGTATGATATGAGTCAATAAGATAATACTTTATAACATTTGAAGATTTAATATCACTGTGTTATTGTTTCTTTATATGCACGTGAAAGTGCATTCCATATAATATTGAGCTGTTCATATTGGAAAGTCTAATGCTGGTTTTCTTTACATTACACTTTTACAAAAGAAATCTATCGGTGTATGACAGCTGGAAATCACATTTATTAATCTAAACAGATACAAAGTACATGTTGGTCGTAATATAACAGAGAGATTGTCGTAGATATTACCAAAGAATCGTGATGTGAAGGTGACCCAGAAGAGTGGATATGTCTTAATTGCATTTAATAGCTAATTTACAGAGGCTTTAAGTACTAGTAATGTCCATTTAAACTTATTTTGCTTCATACTGAAATTCTTTGAAGTATGATAGAGGTAGCTCTTAACTTGATAATATTGAAAATCTTTCTACAAATTATTTTTGGAGAATAACAAAGTATCATCATATCTTCTTGTTATCAATGGGAAATAGAAGATTGAAATGCTATTAAATCCATGCCCTTCATTATAACCAGCTATTCGTTTTTACAAAAAAAAAATTAACATTGTCCAGAGAATTATACCATGTAATTCTTCTTTTTGAAATTAGAATGTAACATGTTAAAAGAAACTGTACTGTATATATTTCGTTCAGAAGTTAGAGAAAATAGTTTTTCTAATTTTTCTGCTATTTTCACATTTCCCGACCGGTGTGAGAAAAATATTTCTCCTCACAAGTGGAAAAACTGTTCTCGGCAAATGGTTCGTTAAAATTTGATTGTGACGTTAAATTTTCATGTTTTCTTCTGAATTTTCTTATTATGACGTCATGAAAAAAGGCGACAAAGCCTGATGACGTCATATCAAAAGTAAACCTTTCCTCAAATCTTTGAAAAGGAAGGATAAAAATCATTATTTAAAAAGCTCGGCAAACATTGAACTTTAAATATTAAAATTTAACTGTCTCGAGTGGAGAAAGGTCGGAATACAGTTGTTGCAGTTGTGGAATCTATATTTTCACATGTTTTAAGAATGTCATTTAACACAAAATTTCTGGCTATCCATTATAGAGTTGATAAAAAAAATATGAAATCTTCTTGCCTTTCAATGCAAAAAAAAATCATTTTTGGTGTGTCTGAGGACTTTGTCAACAGTATAAGATATAATTATATATTGTAGCTACTTAAATACTATATATTCAAATGTAAATGTAAGAGCATATTGTCCACAAAATATGGTGGGATCGAATATTTGAAATATTGAATTAAAATAGAAAATACTCTGTATGTTTCTTAACCCCTGCACAAAATATAAAAATGGATCAGAAGTAGCAATTGTTAGTAGCAGCACTTAATTAACAAATTAGTATATTTATATCATATTATACAATTAGGTTTTGGTCGATCATACAAGTGTTCCTTAACTCTTTATACTTTGTGCCAAATACTTTATAATGAAATTTCAGAAGTTGCATCTTGAAAATGAAAAAAAAGACAAAATAAATAGTTTGTAAATTCTCAATATAATGTCAAGCAAGTGTAAAGTTGTATGAAGTAGTATGTAGAAGGTTATGTAGTAGTACATAGAAGATGTTGTCACTTTTTGTAGGATATATTCTTGACAAGCAACGAATCCAGTATACTTATAAATAATCCAACCACTGATTCCGCTGATTCCGCTTCGCAAAATTGATGAACATTTTTTTCGATAGGAGTTAAAACAAACTGTAGACGTCATGTAAGAAATTTCATTAGTTTCTGATGAACAATTTCTGTCTAATTTACAGCTTACTGCCTTTATAAAAACGTGTAGTGATGAAACTGGACTTACGATTAGATTAAACTGTATGGTATCAGATAATATAAGAGATAACAACTATCATTAATCAAACTGTGCAATATGATAATATTTGCAGTGTGTTCCTTACTGTGATAAGTTACACTTGTATGAAAGTCTTTGACCATGGGTTTCGATTTTGTTATGATATTGTAATTATTGTATTTATTTATGTTGGCCTGATTTGTATTGTGTGGCCTGATAGTTGTTTACAGAATAATTTTAGAATTGTGCAGTTTAGAAATCTCTGGAACAATTACAGAATGATTGGAACTTTCCAGAATGATCCTAATAAAAGATGCATTATATAAACTTCTACATTTTACTAGAAACTTCTGTTGTAACTTTCTAGGATGTTCCATTATAGACTGTTCTAGAATCTTCCATGGCAAATATATATATATATACAGACACTAAAGTTAAACTCACTCTAGGACTTACTCTTGGACTCAGACTTATAAACATTAATATTCATAGCATTTGGATTGACACTTTTATTCTACAAACAACATCATACTGGATTGTGACCGTAATATTCAGATTGGATTCCGAAAGATATCCGGATACGGATAAAGATAAAAAATTGGACTCATATTTTGACAGTTAAGTTGACAGTAATATTTGTGTAATACTTCTTGTAAACTTTTGTATAATAAATATTGTTAAATTTTATTATTGAATTGTGTCTTTTGTTGGCTACAATTTAAAGGCGATTTCTGGCCGTAACAATTTAACTCAACAAAGTACACGTTTACATAATAACTCCATCAGTAAATTACAACTGTATACCGTATTTATCAATCAAAACATACTAAATACATGTTGGTCGTAATATAACAGACTGATATTTCCAATTAATGATACTGTGAAGGAGTATACAAATGAGTGGTTACGTTTTATTAATGTTTAGAGTCGCACTGTATTGAACTACTTTGAAGCATCTGTATATCACTGTATACATGGTTTGCAATGGTTGTTCACTAAAATGTTCGATTACAAAAATTCCAAACTCCGAAGAAAAATTCAAAACGGAAGTCCGTTGTTAAAGGGCAAAATCAATGGCTCAATCACATTAAACCAAAATACAATAACTGACATATTCCTGACTTTGTATAGACTTTTTCGTAGGTAAAACATGGTGGAATAAACATGGTTTTATAGCTGACTTAACCTCTCACTTGTATGACAGTCGATTATAACTCCATTTTATTGAAAACGATGTGTGAACAATTCAGACTGACGAAAGATGTAAAAATATCAAAAATAGGGGTAAATATTTTTCCAAGGTACCATATTTATAATTCGCCAGACGCGCGTTTAATCTACATTAGATTCATCAGTGACGCTCTGTTCAAAATATTTACAAAGCCAAACAAGTACAAAGTTGAAGAGCATTAACGACCCAAATTCCAAAAAAACTATGCCAAATACGGTTAAGGTAATCTATGCCTGGGCTAAGAAAATCCTTAGTTTTTCGAAAAATTAATGTTTGTTTAACAGGAAATGTATAAAAATTACCATATAATTGACATTTATGACAACATCGAAGTGTTGACGACTGGGCTGATGATAGGGGTAAACCATCCATTATTCTCGAGTTTCATAATGTGTATGAGTTCCAAAATATCTAAGAAATAAACCTACTAACAAATCAAGTAAATATTTAAATGTATTGTCATAAAATCTAGATAAATTCATCACATGTATTGACTTATTAAGTGTGCTGAACTGATTTTCGAGAGATTAAAATAAACTTCATCTGAATATGGGTAGACAATATTAGCTGCATTCTTGAAAAAAACCGGCGAAATTAATACTCCGGAAACCGTTCGCCACGAGTGTTCCCACACCTTGCTCTTATATATATCCTGTATATTTATCGTGTTAATGAAAAGTCGTTCTGTTATGTATAGATATTCATTTAGTACATAACACACTTTATATCTTCCACTTGTTTAGTAAAACTTACAATTATAATGTGTTAAAATATTAATCGGTAAGACCAGTTAGTGAAAAAAAAATTACCTGTAGATCAATTAAGAAATAACCGTTTCCCATTAAATTAAGATAAATCACCGAATGGAATGATTATTGACAATTAAGAAATAAAGTTAAAACTGTTTGTTTGCATGATATTGCAAATTGTTCATTACTTTGTATTAAAACTGCCCAATTAAAGTATGGGTTTTATATTATAATTGACTATTGAAAGCCATTATATATTATGAATGTCAATAATGGTTTAAGTTTTCATTTTATTACATGTATCGTCGCTGGGCTTCTAAAATGTCGTATATGACTTTTTTGGCTAAAAATACTTTTTGACACCAATGGTCTGGGCGGGAGGAAATCTTTGGTATCACAAAATAGCATACAGTTAGACCAATCAAAATGTGTGAAATAAGACATATTACAAAATTGCCAATGTCAGTTGTTTGTAAAGTTTGCTTCCAAAATGTTGTATGAAAACTTGAAAATCGTTGTAGAATGGCTTTGGGAAAAAAATAATTGTACATTTCTTTATTTCTGTGAAAATAATTTAAGTTCTTGGATAATCCAGAAATGTCAACGTTTTTATTTCACTGCTGTTTACAAAAATGTTCAAGTTCACATATGACATTTTGGAAGCATGCATGCATTTTGCCAAAATTTTCAAAGCCTGTTTGTGAGAAATTTTGTTCTTGAAAAATTTGTAGTTTACAACATTTTAGAAGCCCAGCGACGGTATGATCATCTGATGTTGACAATAAGTATGCAAGAGAACAGGCAAAGCACGAAAATTTGGTACCTTTTTTATCCTCATATTTCTAATAAAAACGAAACTGCGTCACAATCTAGACGCATAGACTACTTCAGATACATATATATAAAGGCAACAGTAGTATACTGATGTTCAAAACTCATAGATCGATAAAAGAGTAATATTCGCTCATAGTTTATTTCTATAACACATGTAATACAATACGTGATTGCTATGTAGACACAATTATTTTCGTTTCCAATGACGCGAGGAACTGTTTGAATGAAACCTAAGGCCGTATCCCAGACGACTGTTTTGACGTGAAACAATGTACAAATGTACATGACGAACCTTAAAGTTTGATTCTGCCATTTTATTAGTGACTCTCCGTTTTTAATATTTCCTCGGAGTTCGGTTTTTTTGTAATAATTTTACTTTTCGCAGCTTTATGCCAAGCTAAAGTGCTAAGCTGTTCAAACAATACGTAATGTACAATAAAGAGTTGGCAGATTTGAAGAGCAAAATATTGATTCAAACAATTATATGTTTGAAGTTATTAATTAGATCAATAAAATATGTACTTTTATATGGCTGATATGAAAAATTGTAAAAACGAGACAATTTTAAAAAGTGAAAAGAGTAATTTTGCAATTGATGAGGTCTGCATCGTTATATATTATTATTAAGGAAACTAGACTAATGATAGGGGGACAACAGACGTTATTCACACTGCCATCATTTTGATTACTTTTGATTGATGAAAGTGCGTGATGAAAATTCTCCGTTTCGTTGAGCGCAGATACATTTGTATGCAGACATAATATCGGTTACGGTGTGGCCAGATCACCAGCCATAGATATGGACGTAAATTACGTTAACAATGTCTGGTCCCTCTGAAATTGTCTAATGAAGCAATATCATGTTATAATATAAATCTTCATTATACAGAATAACATAAGGTGCATTTTATTTTTTTTATCATGGGTTTCAAATGAAATTATTAGATTATGATATATGTCTGTTCGTTAAGAAACTTATGCAATCATTACAAGTGGTTCTGATTTTAACTTACCTTAACTATCGTATCAATACAAGGAGATGTAAGAACAAGTTCAATGAGAAATAATCATGACAAGGAATTGAAAACAAAACATAAAAACATTAGGTAGACTTCCGAATCGTCTGGATAGTATTGATTAAACATGCATTGCATGCATTCAAATGAAATATCAAATGTTTGTAATTTAGATTTTTTATATAGCATTCAGAAAAAAGAGAACATTAGGAGATGGACATTCACGGCATGAGGGGTTTTAGTAGGAGTCTTAACTATTATAATTATTCGAGTGACAAATGTTCTTTAGTAAAATGCATATTACATTTCTGTTCCAAATTGTCTCTGTAATTTTGTGTATAATTGAAATGCAAAATGCCCCAATCTTTCCTACCTTTTATAACTGTCAAAATCAAAAGCTCAAACACATCAAACGAATGAATAACAACTGTCATACTCTTGACTTTGTAGAAAATGGTGGATTAAACCTGGTTTTATAGCTAGCTAAACCTCCCAACTGTATGAGAGTCACAGAAAAGTCCAATATATTTACAAAGATATGTCAACAAAACAAACAGACACAATTGGTAAACATGTCAATCTTTGGGCTACAGCGGTCAACATTGTTTTATAACAATTATCACTATAAAAACAAACGCATTTGTAACTAAAAAGACATACAGACAAAGCTTATCCCAAAAATAAAAGAGAAGATTTCAAACTTTTACCATAAACTCATCATAGATACCAGGACTAAATTTTGTATATACGCCAGACGTGTGTTTCGTCTACAAAAGACTCATCATTGACGCTCAAATCCAAAAACGTTTAAAAGGGCCAAATAAAGTACGAAGTTGACGAGCATTGAGGACCAAAATTCCTAAAAGTTTTGCCAAATACAGCTGAGGAAATCTATGCCTGAGGTAAAAAAGCCTTAGTATTTCAAAAATTCAAAATTGTGTAAACAGTTAATCTATAAATATAACCATATCAATGATAATTCATGTCGGCACAAAGTGCTGACTACTGGGCTGGTGATACCTTCGGGGAATGTCACAATAAGACATTGATGGGATGTTCAGAGCTACGTCAAATAGATATCACCAAAAAAAAGACTGACTATGCGGTGTGGGTTTGCTCAATGTTGAAGGCCGTACGGTGACCTATAGTTTTGGTCATTTTGTTCTCTTGTGGACAGTTGTTTCATTGGCAATCATACCACATCTTCTTTTTTATATAGACAGTAAGAGTGACAAATAAAAGAAGTCTATAACATATTAGTGAGATGATTCAAAACTTCAGTTCACATGATTTTTACTTAAAGACTATCGTGTATTAGTTGTCAAGTTGATACGGAATATTTATCTACAAGGTCAAGGTATCTTCCGATGAACTTAGAAAAAGGACGAGACGTCTGCTCAATCACAAAGGTGATCTTTCTTTAGTCGTCTTGTTTTTTGACAGGTGTTTGAAAATTAAAAACAGGCACAAAAGAAGAGGCGCATAGTTCGTTCCCATAGGAGTGCCGACCATTTGTTGAAAATGTCTACCTCCAAATTCAACAATATGCATATTGTCAATAAGATACTCCAGCATAATGATCACGTGTTCCTCTGTGAAGCATGTTTTACCTTTTTTCAATGTTAACATGATTAACAAATATGCCGAATGGAATCCAAAAGTAATAAAATCTATTGTGTAAGCTTCTTTTTTTTTTTTTTGTTGCGAAACATTGTGCAATATTAGATGATTTCTCATGGAGAATATTGGCATACAGGGTTGAAAAATCAACAGCTTTGATAGAACTTATTTCAGAAAAAGATCGACATTTAAAATTATCCAGACGTTACATTCCAGCAGTGTCTGCATTCAGAGTATATATCTGCCAGTTTATTTATATTCCAGGGTATGAATGTTCTATCAAAATTCATAACGGTTGCTATTCACAAAGAAGGTGTTACACCAAATTTCAGTAGTTGAAGTTCAAAACATCACTTTGTAAGATTTGCAATCGACATCATGAGGAGGTTGGCCGTTATGGATTACCGTCTCACAGACGGTAGCGGTTATGTTCCTACTGCTTTAATCCCGATCCCGTATCCCGTCCCATACCCATTGTAACATACCGAAAATAACATATTACCTGGTTTGTACTTACACGAGCAATACGGCGGGTGTCACATGTAGAGCAAAATCTACCTATCCTTCTGGAGCATCTGAGCTCACCCACAGGTTTTGATTAAGCATTGTTCAGTCCTTAGTTTTCTATATAGCCAGTGTTTAATTTAGTATTGCCTGTGTCTTTATCTTTTTCCCTATTTAGCAATGGCGTTGTCAGCTTTCTTCAACAAATGAGTTTGATTGTCCCCTGGTATCTTTTATCTTAGGAAGGTTGTAACGGTTGTTTTCTTATGAGGTCGTAGCTAATGTAGATACCATCATTAATAAATAAGAAAGACAGTAAACGAATATTATTGATTTAAAGCATTACAATCTTTAATTACAAAGCACTGTAACTATTTCTTATTTTAAGACAAAAGAATAGTTGTTAAAAATTTCTAAATATGTCACATTCAATAAAACTTAGAGGTATAAAACCGCCATTTATATGTAATATCTTGTCTTCTTAGACTAATTTCAATACACCACCTTCATTTCTGAATATTAAATTTCACCTCTAAATAATATCCCTAGACTGACGTCATATTGGTGCGTCATCATACGTACACTGATTGTTTATGATATCTGGAATATTTTATTTTAAATAGACATGGGTACAAAATACCATGACGGCTGCTGGTAAATACTCTGTGATTTTTTTTTGTCCACGCCTCAAGATATGGACCAGGTCAATAGTTAGTCAAAATTCCATTTAAGGTTCCTGAATTCAATCAGTTTTATTTTTACCTGTTTTTGTGTTTTCATCGATTTACGATGTCAACACGGAAAGGCTGTTGTTGCTTTCATTTATCCAGAGATTCAATATTCACTACAAAGTGCATTGGTGTGATCAATGTTAGAAATAATTACACTGTTGAAATAGGAATAAATCTGAACGTGAGATCTCATATGTTTTGCATCCAAATAATAGTCACTACATTCGCCTTAAATATGGTGAAAAATTACTCGTTTAACACATTATGATATTGCGCATTACATTCACATTAAAAGTATATCAGTGTTTCAATCTCTTGCCAGTAACATTGCAGATAATTTTGTTGTTTCAGTGCAATATTCGCTAAATCCTAGGTACATAAAACACGCCAATGCAGGTGGTGTAAATAATTCTTGCGGAGGGGGAAGGGGTGTAAATATTTAAAAAGTGTTGCCACCCCTCTTGATTAACGTTTCATAATATCTCAAATATAATTTTTCTGGATAAACACTCATATTATCTGCCACGGAATGTTTGCGATAAAAAAGCATTAGCATGTCCTTTTGTTTCACTGCGACCCACAATTTCTTTTAATATGTTCAGATTGCTTCTTTTAATAAGGGTATTATATAAATAGTATTCCAAATGATTAACGGGTGTCACCACGATGTGATTGATATTTATGTAATGTCTGTGTCACCAGAGTTATGCGTATCTGTGAAGTTAACCCGCCACAATATTTAAGTATGTGCCTGTCCCATGTCAGGAGCCTGTAATTCAGTGGTTGTCGTTTGTTTATCTGTTACATATTTGTTTTTCGTTCATTTTTTTTTTATATAAATAAGGCCGTTAGTTTTCTCGTTTGAATTGTTTTAATTTACAATGTCTCATCAGGGCCGTTTATAGCTGACTATGCGGTATGGGCTTTGCTCATTGTTGAAGGCCGCACGGTGACCTATAGCTGTTAATGTCTGTGTCATTTTGGTCTCTTGTGGTCAGGTGTCTCTTTGACAACCATACCACATCTTCTTTTATAGATGGAATATCCGTACTTTTTTGACGATTTGACAATTATGATATCGCTACTATCGAATCGTAAGAATAGGTGCCAACAGTTACGCAAAAAGTAAAAACACAAAAATACTGAACTCCGAGGAAAATTCAAAAAGGAAAATCAAAAATCAAAAGGCAAAACCAAAAGTCCAAATACAAGAACGGCTTACCCTCCGTAGTTCACCCTATCTTAATTCTATGTTAAATTTTAACCTTTTGTGTTTAATTCTATTCCTGTTGTTTGAACTATTGTGTTTTTTTCTTAGACACATCCATTTGTATTGTCCCTTTGAATTGTTCCTTAGAATTAAACTGTCATCTGTAACGAATTAAGAAACATTTTCAATATTGAGGACACAACAAAGAATAAAACTTGATTTTAAAGTTTGTATTGAAAAAAAAATAGTCGTACCGTTTCCTTTTGTTTGCACAAATTTCATGCATCATCCACCTAAAAGTAAACGAAACTATAATTATTGCTTTCAGATTCTTATTGAATTTAACAGATATGTGTTTTCTATTTAGTATTCAGAGTTTATATATTTATATGAACAACTATTTTGTTTTATTCAAAAGGTAGACTTTAAATTGATTTACTTATTACTTTTAATAATCCAAACTGTTTTACATTGTAAGTTGCTACAAACGCAAGCAATATATTTGGTATACATATTTTTGGGAGAGGATTATGGACAATGAGGGTCGGTTGAAAACAAAACTTTAAGACAAAAGAGATGATTTTAGCTTTCCAATTGTGAACTTTCCATTTTTAAGTAGCAACATTCCAGCAGCACCTGCATACGGGGTATATATCTCCCAATTGATACGATATTCCCGTGCTTGCATTTCTGATCATGATTTTCTTGATAGAGGGTTGCTGCTCACAAAGAAGCTATTAAAACAAGAGTTCCAAATGGTGTAGTTGAAATCATCCCTTCGTAAATTTTACGGACGCCATCACTGGTTGCTTGACTGTTATGGAATAACCGTTTCACAAATGATATCGGATATGTTCCTTACGTCGTAACTACAATTCCTTTCCCTTTCATGAATGTGACCTACCGAATTAGACTTTTTACTGGATTTATTATCACGTAAGCAACACGACGGGTGCCACATGTGGAGCAGGATCTACTTACACTTCCGGAGCACCTGAGATCACCCCTAGTTTTTTGATGGGGTTCGTGTTGTTTATTTTTTAGTTTTCTATGTTGTGTCATGAGTGCTCTTGTTTGTTTGTCTTTTTCATTTTTAGCCATGGCGTTGTAAGTTTATTTTAGATTTATGAGTTTGACTGTCTCTTTGGTATCTTTCGTCCCTCTTTTATGGAATTTCGATTAAGATCTTTATTACGTGTAAGATGAAAGAAAGAAACTGCAAAACAATTCTAAGATTTAACTTGTACACACATAAAGCCTTGAAAAAGAGGCCACATATACCATCTATACCAAAGGGACAGTAAAACAAAAACGTCCAAAACAGTGACATTTCTATTATCCATTGAAACATTTGAAACATGTGTTAACCTTTTTTATGTATTTGTATTTACTAGACTTGTAGAGGCTTAAAGAGAAAACAAATATACATATTTAAATGCCAAAATGAGGAATACCGATTCACGAAAGAAAATATCGAAAAGTAAATGTAATATATCAATGAAAACCTTTCTTTGAAGAAACGTTTTGAATGGGAACCAGGATAGAAAGTGATTTCATCTCAAATCTTTATAATTTTATTATCGACAAAGTCTATTAGTAAGACTTAATCTCTGTTCAACAATTGTCTTGTTTCATTTTCTGATATCTTCGGCTTTAAATACTGTTCAGGATTATGTATCAATCTGTTGTAACTCGAGCGCCATTTATTGGTCTTGTGTAGACTGGCGTACCTGAAAGTAATATAACAAAAAAAACTTTCATAAATTCGAAAAGGAAAATTCATAAACAAGTTTGGTTCATACTACCCAAACTTTAGTTTTAAATGTGATGTCTCTTTTGATAAGTGTTTATCCAATTAGCTTTTTACTAAGCCGTGAAGTTGTCTCTTTTTCGACGATTTGTATGACCTTGCTAAAATGGTTGATATAATCATTCAATCATACAAAACTGATAGAAATGATTTTTCAAAACTTTTATGCAGAGAAAGTAAAACTTTTATGCAAAGAAAGAAAAAAGCCAAAAAAAAAGAAAGTTTGCCAATTTTTCAAAGCGATTTTTCGAGTTGTGGTCTTATGTTAAAATTTTGATATCTTCCTATATTATTGTATTCACCTTAAAAAGGTACGAATTTGTTACAATATTAAAGAGTAACTATAAGACGAGGAAGACAGATTGATATTGAAATAAGAAACGCGAATAAGGATCGAATAACGCTAATCAATCTAGTGGCAAATGTTTTGCTATTTGAGAAAATAACAACAATTGAGATCTTGAAATGTAAACACGCAAGTTACTCTGATAAAACCAGGTAAAAACTTTAGTAAAGCAATATTAGGATATTTATACATTCGAAGTACTCTATTATAAGTAAACAAATATTTCAACATAACGCTCTTAAAAGACTAACAAAGTTCTATATAAAATATATAGACGGCAATTGGTTACAATTATTCTGCGTGTTACCAAACCCTAGAGTCACATCACTTACGATATATTTCTCAGATCAGTAATAATAACATGTAGTGACCAATAATATCATATTATTACATGGTATTTTTCATATCGCATGTATTATCTTCCCTAGATTCAATATAAGCCCAAGAGCCGTATGGCTCGAGGGCTGATATTGACCGAGGGTTGATAATACATGAGATATGAAAAATGACATGTTATGATCTTTTTATCATATGCATCAACAAAGGAGAAACATAACAGATTCATATATTGATCCTTTTACGTGGTTCCAAAATAGAAGTTGAAAGATTGAAAAGTTCACGGACGTCGGACCCCAGATTTAGTACATTCGATATGAAATATTTCTCATCATATGTCTCAACAGAGAAGAAAATTAATGGACGAATCGACAAAAAAGATAATTCATTAATATACCTAATTATGAACACTGTTTGGTAGTCAACTTTTTTAAAGTAACTTTCTAAATTATGTTTGAAAATTTGTATACAGTAAAAAATGCATCTATTTAATTTTTTTTTTTCTACACAATATACTTTTCAGCATCCAAATAATAGTTTTGTACGCTTCTTTGTAATGTTTTTCACTGAAAGCGTAGCATTGAGGTGTACTTTCCGGAATTTGCCGAGTATCACCGGAATGCCATGCGATAACGTTACGGAAAGGCATGTGATAACAATCGAAGCATGTGATAAACTTTTCATATCAGCCCGCTAAGCACCAATTCGAAAAAAATGGAGTTACGTTAATTTAATGTTATTATCATACAGTAAAAATCATATTTTATTTAGTCTAAATATATGATAAAGAAATGTATTTACTTATGATGCTTAATCTAATAACTATGAATGACGTTGAAATCAAATTCAAATGATGAATTCTAGAAAGAAAGAAAAAAGAAAATTTACAGGATAAAAGATTGTCAACACCAAAGGTAACATACATTATGTTGAGCAATACTAGAACCACATTATAATCCTGGTACCTTTAATAACTATGTATAAACAAACAAAATGATGTCGATGTCATGTGAACAGACAACATCACTGCACACATATGTGACGTCGACGAAGGACAGTTAGCATGATATTTCGACGAAGGACTGTTAGCATGATACTTCGACTATTAACATGTTTTAAATACGATGAAGGACTATGATTATAATTATTATACAAAGGACTGTTAGCAAGCGTTTCGGAAAGAGCTGTCAAAATAATGAAAAACAGATAATATGTCGCCCAAGAATTGAAATAATTGTATAAACAAAACAAGATTGTCATTAACACTGGACATAGAAGGTATGTCAAAGAACGAAATATATTCCAAGGCATACTGATTGTTTGTTAACGATGGACTGTCCACTCTATGGTAGAAATATAATTGAAGTCATGTATGTAAGTCATGAACCTGTTATTTATTGATTGTCCTTTGTTGGTGTGCATCATACGTGTGTCTAATTTTTCCTGTTTGTCAATAGATGAAACCGTCGGTGTTCCTGTTTGAATGGTTTCAAGCTAGTAATCTTTGAGGTCCTTTAATGTTTGCAGATCGGAGTTATCCAATTCTTCGCGTTGACGCCCGTATTTTGACCTATAAGTGTTTACTTTTACAAATTGTAATGTGGATGTCGTGTTGTTTCATTGGCACTCATACCACATCTTATTATATTTATAGTAGGAAACAATGTCAAAATAAGGGTACATCAGTCAACAAGAGAATTACAAGTTATACTTTGTCATTTTAACAATGAATCGAAATCATAGTTGCTTGTTATAAGAAGATTACCAGCCATGAGGGCATTGTTAAACAATTCAAAAAAGTTAAACGTATGATTGTTGATGAACGGGAAGAGCTATTTTTGATCAAATAAAAATAAAAATACCAAATTTCGGGTAAAATAAAAGCGACTGTAGTCGAATGGCAATATCAAAAGCTTATCACACCTAACAAATGGATAGCAACTGTCATATTCCATGATTTGGTACAGGCATTTTTATATGTAAAAATGGAGGATAAAAACTGGAGAAAAATCAAAACACAGAAGAAGTGAACTCTGAGGAAATTTCAAAACGGAAAGTACCTATTAATCAAATTGCAAAATGATAAGCTCAAACCCAGCAAAGGAATTGACAACAATTGTCATAGAGCACCTTGGTATAGTAGTTAGTGCATCGAACTACAAACACAAAGGTTCCTGGTTCGATCCGCGTTGAAGGGAGAATATTTCAGGATCTTAATTGTCTGCTCTCTCCCAAAACCATTTGAGAAACGATGTAGGTACATCAGAAGGAGACGAAAAATGACAGGCATGTGTTAGAGAGAGAGAGAGAGAGAGAGAGAGAGAGAGAGAGAGAGAGAGAGAGAGAGAGAGAGAGAGAGAGAGAGAGAAAGAGAGAGAGAGAGAGAGAGAGAGAGAGAGAGAGAGAGAGAGAGAGAGAGCAATTGCATTCGCATGTAAAAGACACCCTTGTTGATTTTGAAAAAGAGCCGCACTGGTACGAGAGCAAAATGAAAAGGGATTAATATAATTTGTAATACAGATGGGTGCGGTCCTAACCTTGACAGAAGTTAACTTGGAGCAGACTTGTTGACTGCTTTCTAAGTTAACCTGAGAATTTTTAAGCAGACAAACAAGTTAACTTTGTCGTTGCTGGTTCACACCTACGGTCTGCATTTTAAGGACTGCTGCAGGCCTATCGACAGGTCTGCTCCAGACCAGACCTGTGGACAAGTCTGCTCCAGACCAGACCTGTGGACAAGTCTGCTTTTCACCAGACCTGTGGACAGGTCTGCTCCTGACCAGACCTGTTGATAAGTCTGCTGTCGACCAAACCTGAGGACAGGTCTGCTTATGGCAGATTATCGTGTTTAATATCATATGTTAATGTTTTCATATCAGACGAGCTTTAATTAAAATATGTTAACAACATCCGCATTGTTTTTCCCCAGATAGCAAATTTCTTTACTCGCTAGACTCAAGGATTTGTATACTATACAAATCCTTGCTAGACTTTACAAGATATTATACACATTTGTTTTTGTTTGATATCGTCTTATATACATAAAACAATGGCTATACAATCACATAGAGCTATCATAAAGGAAATGAGAGGTTTTTTTTATTATTAAAAGGCGGATAGAACGGTTATCCGACGCATCGGAACAATATTCTTATATTATGGGATATCAACATCATTGTCGACGTTGCTTCTTTCCCCGTTTTTTACCTGTCTCTTCCTAAATTTGACTTTATGCATTTATACATGCATGACTATTTCATTGTTATTCAACTTGTTTGCATTGGATTTACTATTCTATTTCCGTAGAATATTCTTACAGAAATTGTACAGTGTCCGGATACGTACGGTGTGGTAAAAATATCAACAATCTCGTCAAATTCGTCAGATTTGTCGAGAGATTTGTCTTTGCCGATTCATTGATATATGGGACGTCCCAAATTATACTGAGTGTGCACTTGAATGAAATAGTTCCATTTGACGTTTAACTACAAACAAAATCAATCAACCAACATAATAGATTAACGGTATACTATTCCCAGAAGAGAACCTCATATACCTTTTTGTATTAAAAATTACAAATGAATGCAGACATGTCAGTGTTGGTACTTGGATGATGCGACCTAATAGTTTTGTTTTACACACCATCCTTAAGTACTATCTCTAGTGACTGTTCAAAATTATGAATACAGAGATGAAATGATGACACTCTCAATTTATGTTTAACAATTTTTGCATTATTGTTTTTCAATATCATTGCTTACTATTGCGGTCCTACTCAAAATGTGCACAGGAGCACAAGGAGAAGACATAAAGGTGCTAGTTACAATTCTATACGGGTATATAGATTTACAAACTAAAGTGCACATATGATCAGTTTTGGTTGAAGCGGTCAAATAATTTTGTTGTACAAGTCAGCATGAAGTATCAAAACTACTGAAATGTTGTATCACATGTATCAATATTTTGAATAAAAGGAGGACATACTGCCAGCTGGCACCCTTAATTTATGCAAACAAAAACTTTTTGTTATTGTATTATACATTGAATCCTGACATAAAACAATATGGCTGATTTACTATGCGGGTATATAGATTTACAAATTAAAGTGCGCATATGGTCAGATGTCAGATTTGGTCAATACGGTCAAAAAATTTTGTTGTACAAGTCAGCATGCGATATTTAAACTACTGAAATTTTGTTACGTATCAATATTTTGTATAAAAAGAGGACATGCTGACACCCTAAATTTATGCGAAAAAAAATTTGTTATTGTATTGCAATATTGCTGTCCATAATTGTATTATAGCTGATTTACTATGCGGGTATATAAATTTACAAATTTAAGTGCACATAATTATGGTCAAATTTGGTCAATACGGTCAAATAATTTTGTTGTACAAGTCAGCATGAGGTATCAAAACTACTGAAATTTTGTTACGTATCAATATTTTGTATAAAAGGAGGACATGTTGGCACCCTAAATTTAATGCGAACAAAAATTTATTATCGTATTGCAATATTGCTGTCCATAATTGTATTATACATTGAATCCTGACATAAAATATATGGCTGATTAACTATGCGGGTATATAGATTTACAAATTAAAGTGCACATATGGTCAGTTTTGGTCAATGCGGTCAATTAATTTTGATGTTAAAGTCAGCATGAGGTATCAAAACTACTGAAATTTTGTTGCATATCAATATTTTGAAGAAAATGAGGACATGCTGGCACCCTTAATTTAGGCGAACAAAAATTTGTTGTTATTGTTAGCAATATTGCTTTCCATTGTATTATACATTGAATCCTGATATAAAAAAATATGGCTGATTTACTATGCGTGTATATATATTTACAAATTAAAGTGCACATATGGTCAGTTTTGGTCGATGCGGTCAAATAATTGTGTTGTACAAGGCAGCATGAGGTATCAAAACTACTGAAATTTTGTTACATATCAATATTTTGAATGAAAGGAGGACATGCTGGCACCCTAAATTTATCCGATAAAAAATTTGTAGTGATATATATGTTTAAATGATGCTTTCATTTTGTATACATATTAAATTATATCCTGAAATTTAAGTATTGCTGATTGTGGCTACATAGATCAAGAATATATAACAAGTAAGGACGTATAACTAACATATAATATACGTCCTTTATTAGATATACATATAAATAAAGTGCAAATGAAATATGGTTGAATTTGATAGCTATTGGAATATATATATTCAGTGCCCGTTATCATTGTAAGCAAGATCGCTTTTTAATTGATAGATTGGAAGCTAGATCACATATATAAATTTTGTGTTACAAGCAACGTTTTATGCGTACTTTATTTTCAAATGTTTCTATTAAATCCTGTTTAGATAACGGAATTTTTTATTTTATTATATTTTCGTTGTTTATACTACGAAACAAAGATATTAAAAAATATTTTTAAAAAATCGATCTAGAGCGGTCCTGGTTACAAGTTAACTTTATTTTGAGCAGACCAGTCAAAAGTTAACTTGGGAACAAGTCTGGTTTCGATCGGATTTGTCAAAGCAAAAGTTAACTTATGTTTACTTTGAGGCAGGACTGGTTTCGAAGTTAACTTATGTTAACTTTACGGCAGGACTGGTTTTGAAGTTAACTTATGTTAACCTTATGACAGGACTGGTTCGAAGTTAACTTATATCAATAGCGGACCTGTTTCGAAGTTAACTTTTTGACATAAAAAGTCCGCTTTTCAAGTTAACTAGATTTTGGTCATAGAACTGGTCAGAGCAGTCCTAAATCCGGTCACAGGTTAATTTTGACCAGTCCAAATGACTGGTTATCAAGTTAACTTGCTGTACAGATTAGGACTGCACCCATCGGTACCATGATTCTCAATCCACTATAAATAAAAAATGTTTAAATAAATGTCATATTCCTGACTTGGTACAGTCATTTTTGTTAGTAGAAAATGGTTGATTAAACCTGGTGTTATAGCTCGCTAAACCCCTGACTTGTATGACAGTTCAAATTCCATTATCATGACCACGATGTCTACACAAAACAAACACATATATTAGGTACAAATATAAAAAATAGTTAGATATCTGTTGATTTGTCAGAATGTAGTTTACGTCTGTTTCCACATTTTTTTTAACTTAATCATTACACTTAGGTTTTTTTTTGAGTTAATATTATTGTTTATTTTTAACATGGTACGCAGCTGTAACTACTAGTAGACCTGTATATCTTTAGATAGAGAATGTTATGTTAAAAAGAAGAGTTAACATATAGACCACAGTAAGTCACATAACCGTTAAACGTAAACGTTTTCTACTATATAAAAGAATGGTACACCCCATGTCTGTAAAAAAAAGAGTAAACAGTTATAGTATTAATTTTCTTAGATAATTGTACAATCATTTAGTATGCGGATACAGACTAACGTCATTCCAATAATATACCGGTTGATAGAGGCATATATGATATCAAACTGTTCTATAGAAATGTTATGTAAATGAATAATTGCAAAGTATTGCTAATTTATTTTCTTCCTACGTTAATAAAATATAATAATCATTTCCTTATATTATTTTTTTATATAGACAGAATATGGAAATTTCCCCCACATAATTGTCCTAATTTCTACTGCTGTAATATGTAACAACGAAAATGAAATACGATCTGACAGGACAACCAATCAAAGTTTTATTCCATTTTTCAAAGTTCCTATTATAATACAACTCTGTTCTATAAAAGTAAATGTAAATAATTGGATGCAAAGTATCACTAATTTATTTTCGTCCTACGTTATGAATTATAATAACCATTTCCATAACAAATTGTTCTGTAATTAGTAATTCTAAAAAGAATTGATATCAAAGAAATACGTGCCTTAATTTCCTCAGGTTTAATAGGTTATCTATATAGAAATCAAATTCGAGTTGACACAACCACTTAAAGAAGGTTTATCTTTTGAAATACATGTAGAGGAAGCTATTCCATGTATATTTGTTCATACCTTAGTAGGCTAATATGTACATTGGTATTCATGTTATCATTGTCGAGCCTTCGACTTTATTCGAAAAAGCGAGACATAGCTATCCTACATTCCGGCGGTGTCCACAAATATTCACTTTGTGGTTAAAGTTTTTGAAATTTTAATAACTTTCTTAAATTATCCTTGATCTCTAGAAAACTTGGACAGAAGCTTGTTTTTTCCATATGATGGACTTATTTTTTTTTCTGGCGGGAAACATTACACTCACTCTGTAGTTAAAGATTTTAAAATTTTAATAACTTTCACATACTATCCTGGATGTGTACCAAACTTAAAAGCTTGTTTATGATCATACCATTGTATCCAGAGGTAAATTTTCTAAAAACCAATTCTTTTTTGCCGTATTAACATATAAATAGATTTAGTTTTTCTGCCAGGAAACAATACATTTACTATGAGGATAACGTTTTAAAATTCTGATAGCTTTCTTCTGCTATCCAGGATTTGTACTAAACTTGGACAGAAGCTTGTTTTTTATCGAAAGATAGTATCTTGAAGGAAACGTTATTAAAATTTTGCACCTGTTTATCCGTTTTTAACTTATAACAGGACTTCTTCTAGTTTCCATAACATACATGTCTGCAGTTAAAGTTTTAAAAAATATATTAGGTTCATAAACTATCCTGGATTTTTACCAAACTTGGACAGAAGCTTTTTAGAATCAAAAGATGGTATCGATTGGAATATTTTTATTGATTTTTTCCCTCATTTTTGTTGTGCCTGCGATTAACAGCAAAGACAGGCGAAACACTAGGTTCTGCGGAGCCCTTACGGTTTTTTTTTTAATAAGTTCCCGATTTTCAAATACTTTGGCCTGGAGCACCACTAAAGATATTGACTGTCGAAATAAGCACCTCGTGCTGAAACATTTGTACCGTTTATGTGATTAAATATTGTCGAATTCTATCCCACGTAGTTCATATGACGATAGGTCATAAAAATAAATGAACATATTGTTGTTTTGTTCAAGTTTGTGGAGGTGTCATGTATATATGATACGTCTTATGTATATTTATATGTCAGTCTATTTTGTACTTTACTTTAAAGGAATACGACAGTGGTTATTCATTCGTGTAATGTGTTTCAGGTTTTGATTTTGTCATTTACTTAAGGGTTTTTCGTTTGAAATTTTGATTCGGTTTTCGGCAATTTAGTTTTTGGACTTTTCACCACATTTTCACAAAGTAAGCCTAACTTCATGAGCGATATGTTTTAGTATGAATGAAGTTGGTAAATAGAATATTCCAGTTACTTAAGACACGATTGATTTCGAAACATTTCATATATTAACTTCTCACTGGCGTTTTTGTTATACTAAGCCATACCGAACTAAATAAATTTATATGGAGAACCTATTTTAAAGTGTAAACCAAATTTCACAACTCATATTCCATAATCATACATAGCAATTGGCACGAGTTGTACTGACACACTAGGAGAATATATTTACAAACACACAATAGTTCTTTATTTGGTTTTTTTTTTTCTTTTTTATTCGAGCTTAACTGATTACTAATTTGAATGTGTATATCTGGCAAACATTTGACAAACACAATTTTGAGCCTGATATATATGATTAGTTTGAATAAAATTGAGAAAGGAAATGGTGAATATGTCAAAGCGACAACCACCCGACCATAGAGCAAACAACAGCCGAAGGCAACCAATGGGTCTTCAATGTAGCGAGAATTCCCGCACCCGTAGGTGTCCTTCAGCTGGCGCCTAAAATATGCATAATAGTACAGTGATAATGGACGTCATACTAAACTCCGAATTATACACAAGAAACTAAAATTTAAAATCATACATGTTTTATTATAGAAATATAAAGTCAACTGTTAATGTCTCTCTTGAATCTTTCGAACCTCTTTTAACAAATGGTGTTAATATTGATTTAAACAAGATTTGTACATATGTTTAATGAAGTCTTTTTGTCGCCTTATTTATGCATGTAGCAAAATTATTCCAACCTTTATTCCGTCATTTGATTGGCTTGCTAAATTTTAACATATCAAGTTTGTTTGTATTATAGAAACATTTCAATATCTTGTTAATTATGAATTTTGGTTAAGAATTGTTTACCAAGCAATACTTAAGATTGGCATCATTAATCAATTACTAGAACAGTTATTTGTCTGAAGATCGTTACTTTTATTTTTTAGAAAGTTTGATGTATGATGATAGCCAAACAGGTGTGTGAATTCTTTCTTTATCAAAATTAACCTCGCATATTTATCTTAATAAAATGTAATATCAAGTGTATGTCTTATATTGTTTTTGAACAATTATTCTAGTAAAATTAAAATGTTTACCGAAAGAATTCTGGACAATATCAGATCTATTGTTTATAGCAAATGATAAATGATTGTAAAATTTGCTAGTTTATGCTATTGATAACATTCCTGAAATAGTCTTCATAAAGAATCAAAGGATGTTTCGTTTACTCAGATCTTCATCTTATTTTATGCTTCTTTTTTGTAAATTTGTTGGAGTGCAACAGCGTTGAAAAAATTTCATTGTGTATGAAGTGTAGAAGCATTCTATTAATCCCATACAATGACGAACATAATACTAGAACCCGGGGAGAATTAATTCTACATAAAATAACATCTCCTACCTAAAAATACGCAGATTCCATAGCAGTTACAGCTGAGAACCATGTTTGAAATAGAAAATGTTATTGACTAAAAAGAAAAACCTTAGTGAAATGATCAATATAAAAAAAGCATTTTTTCGTTAGCATGATTCCATATATGCATGTATTCAAGTTTATTTGTACAAAGATCTGTTTACGGCGAAACACCCCCTCCCCCACCACCCCCGGGGAACTGCGACGTTACAGAGGAACCCGTGTACTTTCCATGTCGTTATAAATGGAGATGGGTCATTAACGTATTTACAATAAAATTAACGGTACCAATTTTCTTCCAGCAGATGCGCATTTCGACAATACATGTCTCTTCAGTGATGCTCGTGGTCAAAATATTTGCAATCCAAAGCTTATATAAAAGATGAAGAGCTATAATCCAAAAGGTCCAAAAAGTATAGCCAAATCCGTGAAAGGAATCAGAGCTTTGCATGAGGGAGATACATTCCTTAATTTAAAACAATTTCTAATATTTTGTAACAGCAAATTTTAATAACACAAAAAATCCGTATTTTCATGCCAGTACCGAAGTACTGGCCACTGGGCTGGTGATACCCTCGGGGACTAATAGTCCACCAGCAGAGGCATCGACCCAGTGGTAGTAATAAAATTAACGGTACCAATTTTCTTCCACCAGATGCGCATTTCGACAATACATGTCTCTTCAGTGATGCTCGTGGCCAAAATATTTGCAATCCAAAGCTTATATAAAAGATGAAGAGCTATAATCCAAAAGGTCCAAAAAGTATAGCCAAATCCGTGAAAGGAATCAGAGCTTTGCATGAGGGAGATACATTCCTTAATTTAAAACAATTTCTAATATTTTGTAACAGCAAATTTTAACAACCAAACCCAACACGATTGAGTGTTAGGTTACCAGGCAGAATATGTTATAATGGGGAAGCAAGCCGAAGTACTCGGAGGGAACAATCGAACTGCTCGGAGGGGACATACAAACTAAAGATGTGTCAGCAGATTGATCTCCAGAAACTTGTTTGGAAAATCTGTGACCAACTAAGGCAAACAAAGAACCCATTCTAGTTTAAACTCTGGTCTAGGTGACAAAGATGTTTGTAAGAGGGTGAAATCATCATTCTGTAGTACTGATAGTTTTAGCATCACGCTTCTGAATTAAACACGGGACCTTCAGTAATTAGCCATCGGTCTTAACTCTGGTCTAGGTGACAAAGATGTTTGTAAGAGGGTGAAATCATCCTTCTGTAGTACTGATAGTTTTAGCATCCCGCTTCTGAATTAAACACGGGACCTTCAGTAACTAGCCATCGGTCTTAAGGGGGATGTGATATAGGATTTCGCTATATTTTTTTATAAATGAACTGTATCATATACTTAAAAGAAAAATGCAAAAAGAAGATGGAGTCACCGTTCATTTAAGCTCACAATCTGTCTCGGGAAGAAGCATACATTTTTGTTAATGTCCTTTTTTCCTGAACTAATAGGAGAAATAGATGTAATATCGAAATAAAAAAATAACCTAATTACAGAAATCGCTTAAATTTTACACTTATTTAGTTCATGTACAGCTTATTTGAAAACAATGATAAAAAATATAGGTCACCGATAAGTAAAACAAGATATTTCAAATTTAATGCCAAAAAAAATGGCCTTTTTGCATCAAAGGGAGATAATGTTCAGCTTTTTCAACGATATAAACATTTTAAAAGTCATATGGGACCAAACCGAATCAATTTTTTGGGTTAAATTTTGAACCATATCATAAAGTAATAACTAAAAGTGTAATAAATAAAGTTCTAATTTTTTTGCTGAAATTTTTGTACCCAGGAGCCACCTTAATCACTGAACACGAACCCACATGTTATTTACTAGGAATTCTCCAACTCAGTGCAAATATTTTGTAAGAAGATAACTACAAACTAACATATAAATATACATTATATTTATCAAATATTGCGGTACCTCCTGTTCCTACATAAAACAAACATAAGTCCAACTGTTCTTTTTTAAACCGTTTTAGGACTTAATGACGGCTGAATTGGTTGTTCTTTGATATACTGTGTTTTGTCTTATTGATAGCCTGCAGAATGTTCCGAAAATAAAACACTTGATACCAGCTATAAATTTGGACCAAATATGACAAAACTCTTTATAAACGATACACGTAGAGATTTTATAGTTTTATTTGGGGTTTTTTGTCCATATTTATAGGCTATGTTATTGTTAATTCGGTCTTCGGTGGGTAATCGTCTAATATTGACAGTCTAATTTTTTTTAAGATCAAAATAGCATATAAGCCAAGTGTTGGGAAGCAAAATGTTTATGGATAAATCAGTTAAACAAAAATTGGAAAATGTGCATAGATAAATTTTCATTTTTTATCTCGTACTATAAAAAAAAATGTAAAAATGTCCTTACAACAAAATTATTTTATTCATTAAAGTATGTGCACTTTATTTCAATTAACGCCATTTAGTCCTTTGCTATAGTTGTCATTTTTTTTTACATTTTTTTACCTATTGTATTACATTGTGTCATAGATCAAATTTTTGGTCAAGTTAAGATATTTATTAATATTTTCTAGTGTGTCTTTTTATGTTTTGATGTTTTACTGCTGTATTCGGTTAAGGTGCGGGTTGGCGCATATCCACACTTTAAAACTAGCTGTATGTGTTTGCACATGTCCTAAGTCGAGAACATGTTGTTTAGAAGTTGTCGTTTGGTGATGTGGTTCATAAGTGTTTCTCTTATCGTTTTTATATGTATTAGACCGTTGGTCTTCCTGTTTGAATGGTTTTACACTTGTTATTGTTGGGGCCTTTTATAGCTGGCTCTTTGGTATGAGGCAAAGATCTGTGTTAAATTGCTGTACTTTGACCGTTCGTATCGTACCTTTTACCAATTGTGACTCAGATGAAAGTTGTCTCATTGGAATTGATATTTTTAATATACTTTTTATGTCTATAGTAACTGTTAAATTACATGGAGGCGATGTATAGATATAATAATTAAAAACAAAGCACATTAAATTTTTTTTTATTCAAAAAATATTAACAGTCATTTTTCCAAATATTATCCCAGCCTGTTAATTTTCCTTTATTTTCTTATACATAATTTGAATCAATTTTCAACGCCATTCATAGAACGCGCAGAATTATTGTAACCAATTGTCTTCGATATATCTTTCACTAAAGAACCTCTTTAATGTTTTGAAGAGTGGTATGTTGATAGTTTGTTCCATAAATGATATGCTACTTATACTTTATAGAAGGCTTTTTGATACAGCTGATTGTTATGCAGGAGTACTATCGGAATAAACTGAAATTGTTTGCTAAACAATAAAAGAGTTATTTAAAGTTTTTCTGCTGTGAAGCTTTGTCATTTTTGCATTTTGTTTTTATCCTTTTTTTTTTGTATCTCATTTATGAGTTGATTATATAAAAAAAAAAGAAGATGCGGTAGGATTGCCAATGCGACAACTGTCCACAAGAGACCAAAATGACACAAACATTAACAACTATAGGTCAACGTACGGACTTCAATAATGAGCAAAACCCATACCGCATAGTCAGCTATAAAAGGCCCCGATAAGACAATGTAAAATAATTCAAACGAGAAAGCTAACGGCCTTTTTAATGAAGAAACATAGATCACGTATTTCTCCATTCTTATTATGGTGCGTGTTTATGTTTTATTATTCCTTCTTTAACAAACAGATGCAAGCACTTGTCATAGCTGTGTCATTTTGAAATAAATGTTCAAAATATTATTTTTCAGCTTTGAGCAAACTATATAACAAGTCTATTTTATAGGATTATAGCTCTTCATCTTTTATATAAGCTTTGGATTTCAAATATTTTGGCCACGAGCATCACTGAAGAGATATGTATTGTCGAAATGCGCATCTGGTGCAAGAAAATTGGTACCGTAATTTTTTTTATTACGCATATAACATTAATTCAAATGTCATGGCAATGTTGGTATCTTTTAAAACCTCAAAAATTTAATCTCTTTAATTTTATAAATCGATTCACGGGAAAAACAGAATCCACGACAACTGACATAGATGCCTATAAATTCTTCATGTTTGGAAAGCTGTTCCATCTAAAATCATTAAAGAAAATCTAATGCCTTAGGATGTCTTGATTAATACAAGAAACGTATTTACTGTTGACTGTTTCAGAATTTCTGTACAAATTGAATGAAATCGATGTGTTATACACTGCGCAGATGAAAGTTCAGTAATTCATTATACTATAAACGATATCGACTTACAATTGATAGACATACACAATGTATATCCTTGAGAGACAAACTTGCTTACGGTTAAACGAAAGACACAGTTACTAATATAACAGGTAAGCAATTATTTACATCATTTAATTTGTACCTTTTCATTTTAATTTTAATAGTAAATATCATAAATATATTGTTATAAATTATATTTATTGTTGTCAACATTTTTTTATATATTTAACAATGAGGTCTTCTTGTTTTATTATTAAATCTACAGTTGTGATTTTCTTGGAACAGCAATGATATTGCAATTTTAAATATTTATTAACTCCTTAATTTTTACATTATGGGTACATTGTTTAGTGATAACAGTTTGTACATTAAATTGGTGAAGAAATGTATGCCTATATAGATTTTATTTACTTTTAGTACTTAAATAGTAACTCTATTTTTTATCAGAATTACTTACTTGTTAAATTTTCCAGAACTCTAATTTGTTTTATCATGTCAAGGAGCAAAACATGAGCAACCAGATTTACTAGTGTTATTCGATTATAAGTCACGATTCTTATGTCTATATATATTCGTCTTCCTCGCCTTAAAGTTACCAATAAATCTTAAAACAATTCATACATTTGTTTGGTGAATACCACAAATTTTAAGGTATAAAAGTGAGAACATAAGACCTCACCTTGACGAAAGACAGACAACACTATAAAAAAGATAAGATGAAAAGACAAAAAGACAATAAATACTATATTGGAAACTGTATATAAATCTAAGGATTGACTAATATTGGAACTGTACTAACATCTATATGCCTACCTTGATGTTTGATAAGCTGTGCATGTCTAACATGTGGCGTAAAAGTACTCCTGTATTGAAAATCCAAAGATAATTTGCTTTCAATCATCATACTAAAATAGTGTACGGGATTATCGCTACGACAAATTGATTAAATATCTACATTTAGGCGTTTAGGTTCTTAAACTGCATATAAGTTTCTGGAACTCATCTTATATTATTCTTTTTTTAAATCACCCATTTTACAAAGATCAAAACTGTAGAGAAAAAAAAACAACATTATGACTGACGAAAGAGGCCAAATAGATAAACAACTATCAATAGAGACATCATATTCCGAACAAAATTTCAGTAATGTGAACCAAGAACGTCTGAGTGGGTTCCCATCCTCTCTTTTCTTCAGTCGTTTATTATCTAGTTGACTTAAAACAAAATGTCTCATTAGTAGACTCATTTATATTTTAAAGATTTCAATTTAGAACATTGAATTACTCAACGACTGTATTTGACATGTACCACCTCCTTTAAACTAATATCAAGGTCTCAGTTGACGAAGCAGTAATTTTAAACAAACGTCTTTTCTGAAAAAAAACCTGATGAAATTTTGCTTTGAGGTTAAAGTCATTATTTAGTTAATTATCTTAAACACTATCACTCAAACAGTTTATTTAGTGTTTGAGTTTGATCCTTGTTTTGTCTTTTTTTGTTGTGTGTTTGTAGTTCTCTCGTCGACTAATTATTTTTTAATCTGCTTCGGTATCTTCCGCCTCTTTTCTGTGTAAACAAAACATTATTATTGTTCTAAACAAAAGGTGAAAAATTTAATAAAATGTGCATTAGATAGCCTTTGTTGGAATTAGAACCATAACACCAAACATTGTCACAGTCAGATACCTAGACTAATTTAATTAAAAAAGTATTTTATGTTTATTTTAATGTTTATCAATCCAGGAAGGTAACATCCGACGCTATCTTGTAGGCTTATATTGTCGTGAATAAATTGATACATTTTAACTTCAAATATTCTATTAAAGATATATCAATAATGCTAACCTCTGCAATGACTATTGGCCTTTAAATGTATACAATCTGAAGTTTAAGATCGTCAACCTTTTATATGTATAACTCCAAACTTTTTGATAATGAATGATATAGACTGTGAATATTTCCGGAAGCACGTTTCAAAACACGTTGAAAGCAATAAAATACCTTATGAGCCTGCACAAGAAGAACTATTTATGTAGACTTCAAGAGAATGATACTAATCCAAATCTATTTGCCAATGAAAAAAAATGTCTATTCAAATACAATAAGAATAATTCGTTGATAACAATGTTTTATAAGTTTTTTACGTCCAACCATTGTTGTCTCTGTAAGCAGCAACAACAAAAAAATGTCTATATTGATGTTCTTCTAATATTGAATTAACTGTGAAAGTATCACTTGGAAATTCGACTTTTTTTATATATTACCCCAAATGCCGAAAACCCACGGTTAGTATTTGCTGCTAAATTGGCTGATATAATTATGTAACACAGACTCTTTCATAGCATTTGAGTATGTTTTACTACACAATAAATTGAACAATAGCATAACATATACTATTACATTTAAAGTTCCTAAAGTCTCATTTGATATAATGAAATACCCCAATCTACAATTAAAGAAAAATAGTAACTTTCGGTGAAAACAACGAATCATTATTAATTTTTCTTTGGTTCTAAATACAGGCTCTTGGGGAAATAGTGTCGGTAAGGATCAATCTCTCCCAGATGTTTATGCAGTTTCAGGTTTATCAAGATTTGTCAACTTACTCCTAAAGATATTAAGGGATAAGAATTGTCTTTTTTTCTAGTAGTTACTTAGATTCGAGAGTATAAATAAAGTATAAGTATACTTATGAATTATGTGTTCGGCAGATTAAATGTATTAACTTAAAAAATCCCGGTATCTTTAATTGGTTTATTTATGTGACATGCCTCTACGGATATATGTCAAAGCACATATGGTCTTACAAAAATGTATAATGCTGTTTAAAATCATGCCATTTGATAAATTTTACAAGAGTTTAAGGGGGTAGACCTGGTATAGTGGAGACAACTATTACAAATCTATTAAAAATAATTAGTGCGTTTTAACATAGCAGTTATTTAAACAGTGATCAAGCATCTATGTTGTTTACATTTGGCTGTGAAAATGATGCAGATGAATCAAGTAAGCCGTACATGTTTGACACTACCAAACATTAAACTAAAGAACATTTTTTTTTAATGATGTGGATAAAAAGGTAGAAAATTTCCATTTATACATGAAATAATTTTAAAAAAACACCAATGAACTGAGTCTGACGAGTTCTGGAGCAACTTTACTGACTAAAGGACCCTGTGGCATCATTATAGCAAAATACCTTGGAAGTTTTGGGAAATTCGATTTGAACATATGAATTGAATAATGAAGTAATATAGTTTTATTGCTAAGTCATTGATACAGAGTTTGTACTTACTGTTTGTGGGTTTTCCAATATAAACTCGAATCTCGAAGATATGATCTGAACATCAATCCTAGTACAAGCTTATGCTAATAGATAATCTACTTTAACACAAAGATAGTACTTAGATAGTGACAGACTGTCAAAACAATGAATTATGATAGCGTCTGCTATTGATGACAGGGGCATTTTGTAGTCTGGGAAGAGAAACCAATTAATAGTTGTGATACAAAATCATGTCAACTCGTCCCATTTGAATACTTGTCCCTTACTGAATATTACTGTTTTTCCTTATAAAATTGATTACAATTATTATAGGGACAGTACTCATTTGACTATTACACATTTAAAGAATGCAAAGACAGCCTGTAGGAGGTTTTGTAAGGAAAAAATGAATTTTGTCCTAAAATTCTACTTTTTTTGTGCTTTGTAAGCCAACTTGTTGAAAAATTTTGAAAATTTCAAATGGTCAAATTCGATAAAATTTTGAGATTTTAAAGATTAATAACAAATAAAGGTTAAAACAATTTTTGGCAGGAATTAAACGACAAAATTTTTTTCTGTCTAAATTTGAAAAACAAAATGCTATCTGAGCTGGCCGGACTTTTCGCCGTATCAATTATTAAAAACCGTTTTTTTTTACATTCAGCCTATTTGTATTACCATGATGTTTCAGATTTACTTTAAGATATGTTTCTTCTATGCAATTTAACAGTCAGGGGTATTTCTGATGACAAATGGGCAAAAACATTTAATGATTTTTGCTTACTAGTGTTTTCGACCGTTTTTTAAGGTATCCCCAAAACTGGTCATATTCAATATACCCTTACCCCTACCTTTTCAATGATGCAAATATAGAAAAATTAAAAGAGAGGAAAATTTTGGTGTTACCAAGGCCTACCCCCTAAACATAAAATATAGAAATAAGAAGATGTAGTATGGTTACCTATGACACAAATCTCCACAATAGAACACATAACAGAGAAATTAATAGTTTTTGTGTCTTCATCTATGAGCAGAGCACACACCTGAAAGTCCGATTTACAAGGCCCAGAAATATATGCAAAGTTATGTAAAATGATTCAAACGAAAAGTACTAACGGCCTTTGTTATTTACAAAATAGTGAATGAAAAACAAATATGTCATTATAGATATTTTGAGTTATTTTTAACTAATGAGGAAAGAATTTGAATGAATAAAAGTCGCAATAAATTACAAACATACTATCCTATGAAATGTGTTATAGTCTTTCATCATTTCATTAGGTTTAGTAAACATATATTGCACTTTTTAGTTATTTGTTAACACATTATATCTATGGACTGTATTTATCTAGGCTAGTGGAAATGTTCATTGTCATTGGCCTTAGAAAACCCGTAGTTCATAAACAAATTATTTCTCCAAAGGTATCACGCTTTCTAAATTGAATAACTTCAACTATGGTGTTTCACTTTTCTGGTGTTTTTTTTTTTTTTTTTTTTTTTTGTTGCCTGCAAAGTAACGTTATTTAATTTTGTCTTGTTCAAATCCTGGTAATTGACCAACGGACAGTTATCTCCGTCAAATGTGACTTCGGTGACTGACTAGTGTGTATGTAAACAATATATCAAAAATAGAATCCGATAAAGGAAATAATTACTATTGAACACCTGCTTTTTGACACGGAAGTTAAACAACAAATAGATATTTTTTGTACATATTTTACTCGCTTTTTATAAAATTCATTATTAGATAGACAACTATGAAATAAACAATTCTAAATCGGTTATTTTTATTTACCAAGATCGAATTTATAAGCAATACTCCGACTGAAAAAGATTAATAAAAACCTTGGAAGATATATTATTCATATTGACATTTGATGACAGTGAAATACTACTTTTAACTGATTCTGAACCCCGACAGGAGACCTTTCAATAATTTGATCCGCTCTGTAAATTCTTTAACAAATTATTCAATCAATTAGACAATGTAGCTCATTTTATGCTCATTAATATTCTAGCTTCAACTATATCTGAAATGAATTCAATTATTATTCTGATGATACCTGTCACCACTACATTCAGTTTTTCAATATTCGATAATTTACGAAATAACTTCAAATGATATATTTATTAGCAAGAGGTAAAGTTTGTAGCACATTTATCACCGGTCTTGCTTTCAAAATCTCCTTTAAACCTTTAAATCAATGAAAAACACTATAGCAAATAATCCATAACGCCAGTGTTATTTCAAAAGAAGGAAGTCCAGGACGACTTGACAACTAATTAGTTTTGAAACTGGAAATGAATAAAAATACGTCCTTCTTTATTTTTTGTAAAATGCAGTAATCATCTAAATAGATTATATGTTTGAATCATAAGATATGATTTGTATCATAGATTATATGTGTTATACGATTTAAATGATGAAACCTGGTCTTTTGTTCCTTTTTTATAGTTAAAAAGTACACCTGTTCATAAGTTGTGAACCGTGATGACATGACAACATTTGTTTCTTTTAAAAATGACATATAGTCTTTTGTTGGGTTTCTTCAGTATTGAAGGTTGTTAAGACAGATTATGAACAAAGAAAGTTACATCGGAAAGAAAGTATAAATAGATTAAATGGATTAAAAGTACATTGTTTATAATTGTGCTGATAACTTTTTATACCGTTACATTTGTTCAAGATTTATTTTCCTTTAAACTTTGTTGTTAGGTTTTACAATGTTAATAGATTTATTTTCGCTGTTGATTCTATTTTGAAAACGTAATAGGCAATCTAAGATAAGTTTGACCTTGTATCATGATAAAATTGAAACACCTACAGAATGTTGTGCTCTAAGTGTATTCAATTTGAAGGCACTACATGTTCAGTAATGAAAGTAACTATTGAAGATAACATTAATGTAAGAACAAATTAAGACAATACTCAAATGTCTTACAGCAGTGGTATATTGATTACACTGAAGTAAAGGTTAATACAATGGATCAATTGGAATCGTATCTGAAAGTAATAACTTAAAATAAAACACATCCTCGTAAACATTATATATTCGATATTTATTACATATTAAAAACCAATTCCATAACATTGTAAAGGAGATATTATTGAAAACAAATCTAAAATATATGTATGTGGGGTAAACAAACACAAAATACGGGAAAAGCAAACAGGTAAGATCTACATATTTATTGTAAATTAGTTTCACCATAAAATAGCCGTGCTTTATGTAATCTTTTATAAAAGAATAACTCATCTGAGTTGTGGAGTCCTGTTCTTAGAAACATACAACCTAACAGTTCTAATTTCGTCTTTAATAGATTTTCTGTTTTTCTTCCTGCTTCACTAATACTTCTCTATATTCATTAATGCATTGTATGAACGACACTATCTGACCTTAGAGGTCAAGTCAATGCATACTAAAGCGTCTGTGTATTTGGTTCCTGCATAAAAACACATTTCCTAGCTTGATCGGATTAGAAACCTGACATAAATAAGTTTTGAATGAGTATCAAGAGAGCTTGCTTAGAGATAAAATTACAGCCTGCGACAAATGGCATTATCCTCCTTTTTCCTGTTTTACTTAAGTCACTTAAGATTATCGATGCCAGTCATTTTACACCGAGTGTCTACTCTGGAAAGCATGATATATTTAAACCAATAATTCAATTATTGCAAGTACGTTTAAGAGCTTCTTCAGTGACACATTTTGCATATTCTCGAGATTTACAACGTGACTTAGATATATGTGATTTACAATACTTCACTTCGATTGACAAGGCATTCACTGCAAAATAAAATAACTTGATTAACAGCAATAACTAAATAACCTTCACAAATAAATTTGTGTTGGAATGTAAAATAGTTTGCAGGTGCTAAGAAAGTCAATGATTGAGACATTTGTCGAGATAAAAATGAAAAATGCTTCAACTCTTACAGAAATATTCAAAAACATAGCAATCTAATTGTATTGAATTGATATTGTTTGTCATTTCAGTACATTATTTTACATGAAGAGCAACAACTTCGTTTAAATAGAATAAAAAAATAAACGTGCAATTAATATACATGATATTGCAATATGTCAAAAAATCTTTCAAACGATTAAAAGAGGGACGAAAGATACCAAAGGGACAGTCAAACTCATAAATCTAAAACAAACTGACAACGCCATGGCTAAAGATGAAAAAGACAAGCAAACAACAGCACACATGACACAACATAGAAAACTAACGAATAAACAACACGAACCCCACCAAAAAAGTTAGGGGTGATCTCAGGTGCTCCGGAAGGGTAAGCAGATCCTGCTCCACATGTGGCACCCGACGTGTTGCTTATTTGATAACAAATCCGGTAAATAGTCAAATTCGGTTAGTCGCATTCATGAAAGGGATTAACACAAATATAATTTATTGGATTTAATTACATAGTCACATGTAACCTTCGGGAGCGTCTGATATCACCCCTAGTTTTTAATGGGGTTCCTGTTACTGAGTCGTGTGTTTTTTATGTTATATTTTGTGTACTTTTATATGTCTGTTTCCATTATGGCCATTGCTTTATTAGTTTATATCGATGTATGAGAATGTCCTTATGGTCCTTATGGTATCTTCTGCCCCTTTTTATTTACCATACAAAGGTAATTACATATATAGATATCGATATGTTGTGTCATGTGTGCGGTTGTTTGTTTGTCCGTTTCATTTTTAGCCATGGCGTTGTCAGTTTGTTTAGGATTTATGAGTTTGACTGTCCCTTTGGTATCTTTCGTCCCTATTTTATATCCATGCAAAAACAACCTTCAAAATCAACATCAGGGATTGTGCAAGCAAAGTTATGAGATTTGAACATCTATAAACTACCAAGTTATATAAGATATAATGAATGTTTTGTTCTAGCTCCCTCATGGGTAGTTGGCATAAGCTTATATTGTCATCATTCTTTTTTTTTTTGGTTGGTGATATAATTCCTTACTGATGATATATTATACAGTTTTGAGTTTCTGAGTAATCTAAATGGACGAAAGATAAATTATGGTAGAAATTATTATTGAAACTCATTATAGACTTCCTATAAATGCTATCAAAACATGGTAATTCAATTATATCAGAATGCAATCTGATATTATGTAACATTTCTATTACATGTATTATATGCTACAAAATTATCTTATTGTGATTGCTTATGAAAACTTTCTTTTAATACAAATTCCACTTAAATACATTTGAGAATACTTCTAGAGACGATGATTTTTCAGTGTAGTCTAAATGAAACAGAGTGGCATACTTTTTTTTAAATGCATCTTATATTTTTCGAAGAATATGTTATCCTTTATTTTATTATTTTCTACGTGTCCAATTGATATACTAGCTGTTTACAAATCATTGTAATTATTTTCAGCTTGTTATATCGATACACTTGCTGTTTTGAAATATTTCAAAATTGTAAATAGTTTTTTTTTTAACATTTTTCATTTTTTTTTTTTTTTTTATTACGAGAGACATACTTTCGCAGACTCCGATCTTTTGGTATCATAGTAATCATCCTATCTGTAGTTTTACCACTTATGTTTTATACTCAAATGTGACATTCTGATTGAGTTTTGATTCGCTTAGGGATGATGCATGAATAGACAAAAAGCGAATCAACCCGTTTACCTTCTTTATTAGATCATGCAATGCTTTGAGTGTATGTGTATTACCTTCAAATGTCTTTTTTAATGCACCAATGAAAGTTACATATGAAGCAGAATCTGCTTACCCGTCCAAAGCACCTAAGATCACCCCTAGTTTTGGTGGGGTCCGTGTTGCTTATTCTTGATATTTCTATGTTGTGTCATGTGTACTGCTGTTTGTCTGTTTGTCGTTTTCATTTTATGCCGTGACGTTGACAGTTTATTTTCGATTTATGACTTTGACTGTCCCTCTGGTATCTTTGGTCCTCTTTTACACAGAAGGAAACTACTGCTGACTTGGTTTTTGGATTCTATACGAATTGTTGTAAACTGATAAAAAATATAGCGTCGTGCAAGTAATTTCAACTGGAAAATCAAAGGGAAAGTTATTGTCAATGGATTTTAATACTGTTTTGTCTATCAAACGTTTATTCAAAACACAGGGAAAAAAGCACTGAGTGCATATATAAAAGATACAAGTATTACAACTCTGAGTAAAACCCATGCCGCATAGTAAGCTTTAAAAAGCACGAACATAAACACAATTTAAAACAATTCAATCAGAAAATCGACGGTCTGATTTATGAATCTTTTTATTTGTTTTACCTAAAACAAACATGTTGCACTGTTTTAATCACGCTCATATAGATGCTCGTAAGAACTCGTTTAACCACAATTCTAATTTGAAATTTCTTCCTCGAAAACATTTTTAAAGTTTTATTCTAAACTGACAAGGACAAACGAACCTAACAGTTTATCGTAACCAATTTAAAACAGTTTTACCAGAGTAGAATTATTCGTTATTAAGGGTTCAATATGTCCTGTGTTTAAAACAGTTCGTTGACAGGTTACTCCGATAATTTTGCAGAGAGAATAGAACTAATCGGATTCCAACTATACCAAGATTAACTCACCAAGCCAAAATGGGATTTCATAGACATGTAAGGCGCAACATGGTAAAATGTCAAAACAGCGGTTCTTAGTTTGTGGGCTTGAATAACATGTTTTGTTTGTTGAAACATTTTTTCTGGTTATAGACTGAAACATTGATGCAAAATGCGATTAAAGTTTTTTCTTAAATTCATTTTTATAATTACGAGGCTTGACATAGATTAGATATTCATAAATGGATATTTTATTTTAAAAAAATCTGCAAAAACAGGTGTCTGTCATAATGAATTTTACTCATATTTTATAATTGTTTTTTTTTTTACATTTAAGTACAACGTAGCTTCAAACTTATAATAATTGCCTATGAGACAAATGTCCATCATAGACCAAATGTCACAAAAGTGAACAATGCAATGTTGTTGTTTTTTGTGTTTTTTATGGGGGGACTCCATTTGAATAGTATACCTGTTTAAATAAAAGAATGAAATCGATAAAATACGCTTCTTTAAGTCGATATGTGTTAGTTAACCAGTACTCATCATACAGTCTTTAGAGAAGCATTCTACCAGACTTTGTGGTATCATGTAAAGGGATATTGATCATGTCCTGTCCCTATTATGGTAGGACAGTGACATCGAAATAAAGGATACCAACGAAACAGAAAGGCGTCATTCACATCTGGATCTTTTCTAGAAATATAAAAGATGGACGACTATGATCTATAAAAATGTATATATTTAAGTTTTGTCATTGTAAACATTTAATTTCTCTCCAATTATTGCCTAGGACATGCTTACCTCATTGGTGTTTCTTAAACAGTAGTGTTTTATTGACTTTTTTATTCGAGCCACACCAGTGAGGCTTTATAAAACAAAAATTGTGTTTGCCGTATAAATGTATATGCCTAGTTTCTTTTATTTACTACTTAAACTTATCCAGATGAGCAGTGTGAATGATCCATTAAAATAGACAATTCAAAAGTGTTGCAGTCTAGTGTATTTGTGTTTTAAATAATGGTTTCACTTTCTCAGGACCCAAAAATGGTCATTTGGTCTGTAAAATGGTCGATTTGAGTCTCATCCTCTTCCGTGACAGTTTTAACTGAGTCTTTTTCACATTGAGTCAATTCCGGCATGACGGAGATTGTTACTTGTGTACAGGACATCCGATGGCATAACGTTCATGCGAGTTATCATGTTGTTTCATCAAAAACAAAGTGTTTTCATGGTAGTTGATGAAACAACCAATGGCTGTGAATGATAAAGTTAGAGTGAACGCTTCAACAAAAAATGGATTATATCATGATTAAGTTACCTTTCGTAATATGTTCACACAATCGTTGCCGTAATCATATACAGTTGATTTTTTCGTTCATAAGATCACCGAATTTAACTTATTGGCAGATTTCGTCTGTCTAAGGGATGTCATGCCACTTCCATAACTTGACGTTTAGACGCATCTTGACGATTCGCCCGTCTGTCGTACTTAGGTAAAACCCTGGTATCATATGATGAATTTTTATATGCAACATTGGATCCCCAATTTCCATGTTTAACGTCGTAGTTCGTTTATTAATTGTGTCTAGTAGTAAGGAAACATAATTTTTCCAGATCTAATCTTTTATACAAGTTGCTACTTTATATTCTTTTTTTTTATATTTATTTACACCTTTAGTTTACATTTCCTCTAAGTTATTCTTCAATACAGCCAAAACAAGTTTTTCAAAATGACCACAATGTCATATTGAAGACTAGAGCTTGAACATATTGTCATGGATGATATTGAGTATATTATTATTCAGTTCCTTAAAACGCAGCGTATCACAATGTTCAACAACACAACTGTTAAAGTTCTTTTGAAACAAGTGAACAGACACTTTAGTCTTAGATCAAACGGAATCAATTGTTGACATTGTTGGGATTTTAGTATAATCGTTCCTGTTATGTTAACTTCTTGTGTTATGAAAAATGTATTAAATTTGTATATCATGTGCAAGACGATAATTATCATCATTAATTTCTAGATGTTTTTGTCAGATTAAGTACGAACTAAGAACATTTAAATATGATTATAATACGTATAACTAAATAGCAAAATAGAAAATAATAACTCATGCTAGACTATCTCTTGGAATCATCGTTTATCAGATCTCACAGATTTAACTATTCTACTATAACAGCTTGTTTGAAATCGCCGTTCATAAGAAGACTCATACTGATATATTGTTTGCTCTATTTGATATTTCTTACATACTTATTTATCGTTATTACAAATAAAGCATGGTATAAAGTTTTATATATTTTTTAACATTATCTTAAAGCGGAAGGCCTTGCTAGCCATGCAACCAGGGCCAAGTCAGCTATAAAAGGCCCCGATGTGACAATGTAAAACAATTCAAACGAGAAAACTAACGGTCTTATTTATATAAAAGATTGCACGAAAAACAAATATGTCACACGTTGGCATTCGTTTTTGTTACACGTCAGTGTTGCTAGTGTTCCGTTTGTTCCCTCTTCGTGCTCTTATAATTTTTTTTCTCTCGGTTTTAGTTTATAACTCGGATTTTTTTCTCTCAATCGGTAAATGATTATTTAAAATTAGACAACACAGTGTAATTCTTTATATTTTATACTTTTCCTTGAAATATTATTTCTAATTAAGGAATTAATGAAAATAGCAGGCAATGATAAAAATAGATTATTTAATAAAAAAAATATCAAAGTTGCTATGCTTATAATTTAATATGCCTTAAAACAAATAATAGAAAAACATTATTAATGCAATAAAAGAAAATAAAAAGAAACAATACTATAAATTATATATAAATGTTAAGCAGAAACACCACTTTGACAACTTGTAAATCTCTCTGAATGGCGAAATGTCTTTCGTCTGATTTAAAGTTAGAGCTAGTAAGACGAATAGAAGAAGGTTTGTGTTTCGTATGACTGGATGATTAATTGAGAAAATCATTTCATTACACGGTGCGTCATACTTTTTACAATTAAATAGAGGGCCAGAATCGATTAGACTGCATAAGTAATTTGAAGCATCTAGTAGATTCCGTCTAAACAAATATTCATTTAAGCAAATTCTATGCATCCTTAACCGAGTGTATAATATTTGTCCAGTTTGTGTTCCAGTGTAGTGAATATATTGATAGCAATTATGTAGATTTTTATACCACTTTTCAAATTACTTAACGATGCAGAATATTTTATTTCTGTTTGTTTTCAAACAAACAGTTCAAGTAAGGAGTATGCAGATGAGTAACCAACGTAACTTTAATTACTCGATACACTGATACAATACATGACCTCTAGATGACTTCTATTTTATTGTTTTATTATGTTTGTCCAAATGATATAAACCGCTTATCTCCTTCATTCATATATGCACCATTTTACATTAAACATTTCATACAACAATGGAAACTAAGGTTCATAGAAGTACAATACGCTCTAGCTATTTGTTATGATAAGAAAGGAACAAAAAGTTAAACACAGAAACATATTCATGTGCCTTTCACAATCTAAGAACATCGTTATTTTGTGCTTACTTTTCGTAATGTCCTTATTTTTTTTGTCATTTTGGATGGTTGGTATTAGTTCAATATGTGTACTAGACTCGGTAAAATAGTTTATACTTTTCTAGACTCAGGTCGATTAATAGCTTTAAAAATAATGATGAAGATGAAGTTTTATGAAGCGCCCTATTTGAGAAATAAAAATTACTCTAATAACCTGCACATTTAGCAGGATATTTGAATCAAATCGAAGACAAAAACCTAACAAATACACGTTGTCAGATGTGAATAATGAAATAAAATACAACAAAAATGACTCCCACAAAAAAAGTAAATACCAATCATACATATTAAAACAATATATGAAAAATTAAAAAATCTTGTCTAAAATCACATAAAATAAGCATGATTTTTCATTATTGTCAATATAAACAAAATGTAGGCAACTGCAATACAAGTGAGAGATCTAGCTATCGACGGAACCAGGCGTAATCCACAATATTCTAAATAAGGAAATGTCTGTACAAAGTTATGAATATGACAGTTGTTCTCCATTCGTTTCGTGTGTTTGTTTTTGTTTGCTTTTAACATGTTTTATTGTGGAAAACTGATTTTCAAATTTTCATTGGAGTTTGGAATTTTTATTTTTTACCTTTTTAAGATTTATCTCTGTTGTAGAAGAATGTGTACTGATTGACTATATATCTTTGATTGTACTTTTTGATGGTGATATATGAATTTTAACTTTTTCTACTTGTTTTAAAAATGAAATAATGTTACAACTTGTTTACACCTACAGTCTGATTTCGCATAATTTTTTTTTTTCAAAAAGAACACGATTACTCGACATAATTTGAACAACAGTTTGATAAATTGTCAATGATGCATTTGACTACGATAACAATCGCGTGAATGTTTAATATATCTAGCGATAATTGACAGAATACTTTGCTTTCTGTAATGTGAATTCAACAACTTGAAGTTTGTTTTGGTTTCTTTACTTAATTGCTTGCATCATACATCAATCATCGCATAACTGGACGCTTGATATAACCAAATTTTCACAGTTTACATATCCCGTTACTATGTCAGTTGTCAGCAAAATAAAAAATGTATTTTGAATGCTCATCTTAATAAGACCTTTTCGGAATCATTTAGACACTATATCGTGATAGTTTTTGACAAGTGAATAATTGTCTTTTCGGAAAAGAAATGTCTATCTGTTATTATTTCTTAATACATGGGATTGGCACATGCATCTTATATTAATTTGGATTTCTTTCAATTCTATAAAACGTTCCAAATGAACAGAAATAAGGAAATTAATGATTATATCGATCACTACAAGAGTTACATCACTCCCAGCACATGTCTGTGCTTCATGTAGGAATCAATCTGTAATGCCTCAGACGTTTCTGTTTTTATACATTATATGTCATAAGCAGTTAGCTTTGTGAAATCCTGCTAAAGTGTAATCCAGAAAAGCACTTCAGATGAATGAAGGTTCAAAATCGGCGTTTGAATAATGATTGTGTTTTTGTAAAAATATTACTTTTTGTAAATATATAATATTTTTTTTTTTAATGTTTTACTGTTATATGATATACCTTTAATAAGATAAGAATGGAAATGAGGAATGTGTAAAAAGACAACAATCCGACCGAAGAGCGGAAAACAGACATCAATGGATCTTACTTAAAATGTAAATACTGACAGACTTGTATCATCTCTTGTGTTTTACGTAATATTTGTTGTATCTATTTTTGACTACTACACAAAAGATCAGTATTTTTCACTTTTCGGTCACATTTGATTGAAGTCCTAAATTAGACCGGACTTAAAATCGTGATAAATAAACTCATTTTTTTCAATACGTTTTTATATCATATCATTTTATTATTATTATTTGCAGAAATTAGTCTATCGGATATATTTGACCTGCATTGTAATGGCCAAGGAAGGGTGAGTAGATTATTCTTACAATTATAATAACGGCCGCCTAGAAATGCTCCCTTAAAAATCAGATTGAACTCTTTTGTAGCACTCTCTGCTGACGTAATAATGATAGTAAAACAAAGAATATGGAGTATACATGACACAAAATAATTGAATGCACAATGAAAAAAAAACGCAAACAAAGAATAGAAGACGGCCACTGGCACCGGCTTGAATGGAATTCTTAGCAAGCATGATTTGAATAGATGTTATAAGACGTGACAATACCTTCACATATATATGAATAGTGGGTAGATAGGGACATCTTTTGCAAATGTGTTTAATGAACACAAATTCGAAATGCTAGATGGTACTTTACGGTATAAATATTGACAGAAACAAAAGTGGTTTCTCTCTGAACTTTATTTTGCCTAACTTATTGTTTACCTTCCCTGTGCTTTCTTTGTAACGATGAAGCAATTTCATTGCAGTACAATATAAATGTACAATGTATCACTAAATTTGTTCGAATATGATCAATAAAAAATAATAAAAATCTTGACGGATACAATAACAAACGATACACAACTAATAAAAATATCCATCAGATTTCAATACGATTGTATGGAGATGTATTGTAGAGTGTTGACAAATCATATCTTTAAACCGGGGGAAAAATAGACAAAAAAACAGTTTGGACTTTAAATATTTTTCAAATTTGAATATCGAAAAAAGAAAAAAGGAAATAGCAAACAACTTGTGTCTGATTATCTTTCAAGCATACTGAAAGGACCATCAAAAACAGATAGTTAATCTTAAACATCCAAATAGTTCATTTTACAATCGAAGCATTATTAATTCCTTTTATTTCCATAGACTTCAGTACACACTATAACAAATAGGTATCTAATTTCTAGTTAGTGAACAACTTAACAGATCAGAGGTATTGAAAGCAAAAACATATTTTAATGGAAACGGATTTACAAAGTTAAGAATATGACAATTGCTATCAGTTTGTTTGATGTGTTTGACGAACAAAACGCTAAGCAAGAGCTTGTAAATTGTTGTAAAGGTAAAATGGGTCGTTTTATAACTTTCTTAATTGTTTTTTTAAATGTGATGCCCAAATGTCAACAATATTAAGTCAATTAGTAGAATTGGAATCAAGAGATTTATATCGGATTCCTCCCGTTTGTAACAATTATTTCAAAAGGAAAAATGACATTTTATTCATGTTTGGCAAATACTTTATTATTCTAATTTCAATTAATAATGAACTTTAATCAAACACTCAATTGTATGTTGTTTTTTTTTATTTCATATTTCTACTAGAACACACCCGCGAAATCGCGAGGAAATAGAGCGTATTTAAACTGTAAAAAAATATACTGACTGGAGAATTTCAGGAGAGATATCAAAAGTCAAAGGTACTTAGGGACTGGGCATTTTTTATATGCCCTCCCAATATTTTCCAAATACCGATTTTTATACCCTATGAACATGCACATATACTTTAATTACTATACAGAGAATTTCAGGAGAGGTATCAAAAGTCAAAGGTACTTGTATATATATATATATATATATATATATATATATATATATATATATATATATATATATATATATATATATATATATACAACTCGTCTAAACATCAACCCAACAATGTTAGATCTGTAAATTTGCTTTCGCAAAGTTTTGGTTCTTCCCTCGCCGGGATTCGAACCCATGCTACTGTGATATCATGACACCAAATCGTCTGCACTGCAGCCGTCCCGCTAGACCACACTACCACCTGGGCTCTCAAAAAAAGAGCTTTCGCTGGCGGTATGTTACCTTTCCTCGTCAGTTTCAATCTAGCGGCGTACTACAGTACATAATATATAAGGCATGAAGATGTTATTGTTACAGATCAGCTAAATTATCTATAGTAAAGGATCCTACAAATTAATGTAATATACAGTCACAGACAATAATTACATTTATAAGTACGTCTGAGTCAGTGACAACTCTACAACAGATGTATCCATCGGATCGCCATCAATGATGGTGATACATGGCTGTGTACATAATGTATATACAACTCGTCTAAACATCAACCCAACAATGTTAGATCTGTAAATTTGCTTTCGCAAATTTTTGGTTCTTCCCTCGCCGGGATTCGAACCCATGCTACTGTGATATCATGACACCAAATCGCCTGCACTGCAGCCGTCCCGCTAGACCAAGAAGGAGGGAAAAACCAAAAATTTGCGAAAGCAAATTTACAGATCTAACATTGTTGGGTTGATGTTTAGACGAGTTGTATATACATTATGTACACAGCCATGTATCACCATCATTGATGGCGATCCGAAGGATACATCTGTTGTAGAGTTGTCACTGACTCAGACGTATATATATATATATATATATATATATATATATACATCAGTGAACGCCATGCATAGTAAAGAGTCCCCCCAAGATAACCATTGGAATTTATAGTAAATTATAACAAATACAGTTATTCATAGTAAATGTATGTAAGTATACAGAAATATATTCGCAGTGACCGCCGTTGAAAGTAAACCATAGGCAGATCCCAGGCCTGGGGGGGGGGGGGGGGCATTTCGTTGAAAAAAAATTGTTGATTATATTGGGAATCACGGACGCATGAGAGGAATGCCCCCCTCTTTTTAACTGTAAACTAATTGATAGTAAATAGCAAATATTATTCATTTTCGTTTTCCTCCAAATATAACCCAAACTGAATAACGTTAAGCAAGAATGATACATGATAGAACTCAAAATGATAGCAGAAAGCAAATTTATAATAAAATGTATATACTTATTCATAGTCTTTGTATGTTCAAAGTACAGAAAACACAAACCGGAAGTCTAATCTGACTTAAAGTTTTGTCTAATGACGGGAAAATATCCGGACGCATTCTTTTTCGTTTTTATCCCAAAATAACCCAAACTGAATGGTCATAAGAATGGATGACAAATGCGACTATACATGTTACCTATAGGACACAGAGGCATGATGGTTAATTTATTGTGGAAGGAGGAGAAGCGACACACAAAATGAGGTCTTCTCGTTTAATAGTATAGATTTAGAAGACCTTCCAGAAAATTTCTCTCTAATAATTGTTTTTATATCCTAATAACTTCTTTGATCATGCTTTAGTGACAACAAACATCTACCCACTTTTACAGATAGCGCACAGTATTCAAAAATGAAACATCTATTCTACAACTAATATGTTTTAAATCCGTTACAGGTGCAACCGCGTTGGTTTTATTATTTGATTTATAGTTCACTTTTGTTAACCTAAATAACAATTTTATAGGATTGGTAAAGATTTGATCTCAGCACAATAAGTCTAAATGTGTGATATGCTCAGAAAAGCGTCAAATTCAATGTAAACAATAGAACTAGTTCTCTCTTTTCAGACACTATAATTATACAAAACAATAATGTATTGAAATTTGATACCTTTTTCCTCTCTGTATAAGACAATTTAAGTCAACTGTGATTGTTGCACGAGTGTTATTCAAACTATACGAGAATTTTTCCATTAAAAGTTGGAGCATTAAATAAGAAACAGTCAACAAGCAATCTTCTTTAATGTATTATATGCAAATAAATCGGGTTTTTAGAATAAAAGCGCGTTTGTTTAAATAAAAATTCATTACATCAATACATTTGTTCGTTTTGGTTAAAGATGGAAAAACAACTCCAAAATAAAGGCAACAGTAGTATACCGCTGTTCGAAACTCAACAAAAACAAATCCGGGTTACAAACTGAAACTGAGGGAAACGCATCAAATATAAGGAGAGAACAACGGAACAACAGAAACACAACATTAAAATGTAACAAACACAGAAACGAACTATAATATAACAATGGCCATGTTTCTGACTTGATACAGAACATTTTAAGAACAAAATGGTGGGTTGAACCTGGTTTTGTGGCATGGCAAACCTCCCGCTTTTATGGCAATGTTTAATATCACATAAAAATGACAACGTTACATGACAGGACTACAATACAGATAAATGGGAGAACATAAAGCGCAGAGAAACACACGAATAATATCTAACAAAAGGTACCAGGGTTTAAAATTTAATACGCCAAACGTGATTTCATCCATACAAGACTAACTAGTACAAGTACAAAGTTGAAGAGCACTAAGGATCAAAAGTTCCAAAAAGTTGTGACCAGTACGGCTAGGGTTTTCTGCCTGGGATAAAAAAAAAAACATTCTTATTATTAAGAAATAATTCATACTTTTGCGAACATTAAATTTAATAAAATTACTGTATAATAGATATACATGTATAAAACTGAAGCAAATTTGTTATATAAGAAAACAAATAACATATACAATTTTGGGAAGGTATTTTTGCGATCAAAGACGATTTTTTTGGGGGGCGGAGGGACGGGGGGTACTTTAAGACATGCTTTCAGATTTACACGAAATAAGTGACTAGTGTATGGTATTTTATTTTGTAGGTCTGATCTTAATTTTTGTGTAGAAGATTTAATAAGTTTATAATGCTATTGTACTCTTTAGAAGGAGAGGTAATGAAATTAGAAAATGTTCATTTGTTTCAAAAGTATTCTAAAATATCACGCTTTACAATATGAATGACATTTGTGACGGCATACACCTATTTAAATTGACATAACCGACTTATAGCAAATGTTCACATGGTTTTTTTTATTTTTTTAATTTCGTATAGGTTAAATCCTATCAACAATGATATAATCTTTTTATGATAAAGTTGGGAAATGGGGAATGTATAAAAGCGACATTTTAAAAGATTCAAACATATAACAATGTTTGTGCTAGAACATGTATTTGACATCTACATTTCGTTTTAGGTAAGGGGTTGGCTCATATGAAAATATTAATGAAAACATTTGAAAATTTTTGCCAGTTTAGCCGTTTTGGACGTTTGAAATCTTAACACAATATCTATAAGACACAAATGATAAATTGATTGATTGTTGGTTGCTTAACGTCAAGTGTCAATTATTTCGTGCATACTCAGGACGAGAACAAGTTCACAATAAATACAATAGGTAGGTTGATATGATAGAGGCCATCTGGAATGATGGTCGGGGAAATTTGGACTGCCACTGGAAAATGAGGGATCTTGGATAGGGACAGAAATTTTGCCTTACAACAGGCCACCTACGGACCCCTCAAAAAAATTGTTGAAAGGGTTCTTAACTTGCAAAGAGCGTGGAACTCTCTTTACACGAGGCATCGGATTTAACGTCCCCCTTCTGACCGGACGTCACTGCGAACTTGATATATCCCGCACAGCCAAACGGACGCCCCACATTGGCAAGCGTTTTACTGCCGGTCGGGAGAAGACCAAGTGAACATATTTCTATACCCCAGACACCCTTGGGGGTCACAAATAATAAAACACGAATTAAGATATTAAACAACATTATAAGTAATTGGATTAAAAAAACACTATTTTATTGATAACAAAGGCCTTTCTATACTTAACCCATCTGTATGTACGTTAAGTCAACTTTTCGACCATTGAAATCGATTAAACATATTTTTGAATCCAAATAATCGTATTGTTGTTGGATATCTTATTCGTATCTTATTATTTGTGTCTTAATTTCGTATTTATATCGTACTTCCTCCTTTTATTAGTTTATAAAATTGTCATAGTTTGTATTTGTTTTGTTTTTAGGCTAAAGATTCTCGAAAACATGATTGGAGAAGGTAAATCTGGTCTAGAGTTACACGAAGACTACCCTGCAATTATAGTTGTGATGAGTATTCTCGCCCTTTTCAGCATTGCTGGTACCATTGGAAATGCGTTAGTGATATATGTGTACGCACGGAAACGCGAAAAGACAACGACGACCATTTTTATATTGACTTTGGCAGGAACAGATTTTTTCACATGCCTTATTATCATTCCATACACAATCGTAGTAGAGTATGTTTCAAAGCGAATCCATTACGACACAGCTTGTAAGATATACCAGTTCTTGATAACATCTAATGTGCCATTTTCAGCATTTATCATGGTCGTTATTGCATTTGATCGTTACCTTAAAATATGCCGACCTTGGAACCATACTCTCGATGTAAAAATGGCTAAGAAGACTATAGCTTTTCTCTTACTATTTGCCGCAGTTTTAGGAATAATAACCGCTTTAGTTCACGGAGTTCCTAATCAAAGCAATAAGAAAGTGAATGAAACTCAAACAAAATCTAATTCGTCTTTCCTATCTTCTAATGGAAATGTAAATGCATTGAAAGACGAGTGGATACGAACAACTTTTCCTTCTGGTACCGTCAATATCACTTTGTCATCGATCAAGGAAAATAAAACATTCAACAAAGAAACACTTGAACTTATGGATGCTTCTAAGATAAAAGGTTTATGTATCCCTAACGAAATATACATAAGTAGAAGTGTTCGAAGTGTTTTTCAGAAATTCTGTGCCTCTCTATTTTTGGTGTCGGTTATTTTAGTTTTTATTCTTTATAGTCTTGTGTTTCGGTCCCTAGCTGTTCGTCGTTCCAAAAAATCAAAGAATAGACTTTTAAATGGCGGTCAAAATACATCGCATCAAACTGTTACAACACACACATGTGCAGTTACAACTAAACTTACAATGGCAGAAAACGGAGAAGTTGAAACGGTTCAAATGCAACAACTTCCAGAAAAGAAATCCCGCCAAATAAGATCTAAATCTTTGAAAGAAAAACACAGAGTTGCTAACATAAAAACAGCAGTCATTTTATTTATAGTAACTGTAGTATTTATCATCGCATTTTTGCCTGCATGGTTAATGGCGATGCGTGCGGTCGGTGGAAATATTATTTTATTTTATATGCACTTTAGTTATAACGTAGCAAATCCTATCATCTACGCCTTCTTCAATCAAAATTTTAGAAAAGAAATGAAAAATGTGTTGAACTGCAGCTAATTATTGTCGGTTGTCAATTTTGACAATAACATTATCTTGTTTTTTTTTCTTCTTTAAGTAATATGTCATGTTGCTTGTCTGAGAGAAGACTAAGAACTTCCGAAAGGAAAGATTCGATCAGTGGGAGACTAACGTGTCATACACGTTCTCCATTGGAATCATTCTGCATGGCGTAACCAGAAACAAATGTACTTTGTGAAAAAACAAACCTTGGAACATATAGTCTTGCTGATGAAAGGATATAAACGACAACCTTTTCTCTGCTTGTATTCCCTGTCATTTGAAGACATCTACTGATATAGAAAGCATTTTGTAAGAGCGGGAAAGGTTCTTAGGTTATATGATCGATCTAAAATTCTTAAGATTGAGGTGATACGAAGTTGACAATGTAATGGGAAGAGATGGATAAAATGTAGATTGTGTATATATAATCCGACGGTCTGAAAGGGTTTATTTGAATTCCTGTGTTGTCATTTTATTCATTAATGAAACACGATTGTAGGTGGAAAATACAAGGGCATACATTATTTGTTCTTTATTTGGACTATGTTTGTCTGTACATCAAGCTTAAAATGTGCATATGTATAACAAGAAATTATTTTTTTTTAATTTTGAAACTAAAAGCTTGTAATAAGTAATGTCTATTAACACTCTGCCACTAGTGAAAATCATTTGCATATATTGAAATGTCATCTTGTAATAACAAAGTATTGCAATGTATGATACTAGAAAGAGATAGATTAGACGATTGAATAAAAAACAGATCTGTTGAAAAATGGATCTGTCCGAAAAGATGAAAAACACCGAATAAGTTAACGTTATTGATCAATCATTGGTTAGAAAATACACCGAATGTTTGCAATAACATTATTTATATTTAGATGAAAGCCTTTTTATCGAATTAATAAATATAAATATCAAATATACGAAACTTTTTTCACACGAAACTTTTGTTTCAGATCTGGCGAAATAGTTAACATATTATAAATTAATGTTAAAAAGTAAAGTTTTTTGAATTTGTAGATAACTTTCACATTTGAACATTGTATAATAACTGTAAAATATCAAGTGCAAATATTGAATAAAATATGTCATAAAATAAAACACAAACTTTTCGTCGATATCAAATTATATATAACAGAAACAAATAAAGTGAAAAGAGAGACAAAAGATAACAAAGGGAAGTTCAAATTCATAAGTCGAAAACAAAAGATAACAAAGGGAAGTTTAAATTCATAAGTCGAAAACAAAAGATAACAAAGGGAAGTTCAAATTCATAAGTCGAAAACAAAAGATAACAAAGGGAAGTTCAAATTCATAAGTCGAAAACAAAAGATAACAAAGGGAAGTTCAAATTCATAAGTCGAAAACAAAAGATAACAAAGGGAAGTTCAAATTCATAAGTCGAAAACAAAAGATAACAAAGGGAAGTTCAAATTCATAAGTCGAAGACAAAAGATAACAAAGGGAAGTTCAAATTCATAGGTCGAAGACATACAGACAATGACATTTAACAAAAGATTAACACCAGCCTATAGTAGTCAACTTTAATGATTTAGCTACTCGAACCCCAGAAAGACACGATATGATCCGATAATTGATTAACTGTCTGAAAGATTTGAACAATATTCCCGTGCTTGCATTTCCTATCATACTTTTCTTGATACAAGGAAACTATTAAACCAAAGGTTCCAAATGATAAAGTTGAAATCATCCCTTCGTAAAGTTTACGGACGACATCACGAGTTGGTTTATAGTTATGGAATAACCGTTTCACAAATATTATCGGATATGTTCCTTACGCCGTAACTACAATCCCCGTCCCTTTCATGAATGTGACCTACCGAATTAGACTATTTACTGGATTCGTTATCATATAAGCAACTAGACGAGTGACACATGTGGAGTAGGATCTGTTTACCCTTCCGGAGCACCTGAGATCACTCGTGGCCAAATTATGAAAACTTGAAAGACTTGTATATTAAAAAAAGACCAAAATTATTCCTCTTATATTGCCTCAAGTTAGACTTGGACATGTGTGCCAAGAAAGACATGTTGTTGATACATATCTAGATTGCTGTTTGGAGTCATAGCTCCGTGTTGAAGACCGTATGTACTTTGACATATGATGGTTAACTTTAACACATTGTGACTGGGAATAAATGTTTTCATTGGCACTCATCCCAAATTTTCTTTTATCTATAACAGGATATGAATGTGAAACTCACGTGGTGCCTTCGTTGAATTTAGATGATTTAGCATTCTTCGAGAGTTTAAAATCAAACATGATTATTAGGCTCAAAATTACATGAGAACGAAAAACATATTTGGGGTTCTATTTGCAACAGAGTAATCGATTTAAGACTAAACAAGGGAATTCGTTTTTATACATTCATGTGACGCACAGTTCGTATTTTTATAAGGTAGTTTTTGTCCTAACTGTCCTACCTGTCCTAACTGTCCTAATTTTTTTAAGGGGTTTGTTGTTATGGTTAAAACTGTACTGTATTCCTGTCATATTATGCTGTTTTTCTAGCGGTATGGTTAACATTGACAAAAATGCGCGAGGTTTGCTGGCTACAACACCCGGTTCATCCCACTATTTTTTCTTAAAAATGTCCTGTAAAGAGAATATTGCAGATGCAATCTAATAGGTCGTTTCTATGTACGTTTCATAGTCGTTTGTTTTTTCTATTGCACCTCAGTGCTTTTTTTTTGTGTTTTGTAGTTTTCCTTTAATGGTGATGTGTTTCCTTGGTTTGTTTTAGTTTGTAACTCGGATTAATTTTTCTCAATTAATTTATGACTTTTGAACAGCGGTATACTACTGCTGCTTAAAATTACGTGTAAACTCTAACTTTTGCTGAGATGTTACCTATAATACGGATAAGAGTGGTTACCGCATATATTGGACAGTAGAATAGACCACATAAATAAACATTACATAGCATGAAGCTGTAAAAATACCAATTCAATTCAATATGGAAAAAAGTCCAAATACCCTGTCGTCATTACCTTCTCTTGTTGATATATCCATTGGGTGAAATGGTGAAATGATTGACACTAGATCAGTTTCAAATTCTAAGACAGGTTAAATCCTAACTGTTTTAATTGGTCAGTTTAGCTGTTTCAACATTTCCCCAAGATAATTTTTGTTTACATCAAAATCGCAGAAAATAACGTTTATTCCATGAGTCATTCAATTTAAGGTATTACAATTTGTAAAATGATCGTAAACTCAATAAATATAATATACAGGTAAAACTTTATATTTTTTTAAAGGTATTACTAGTATATACTTTATTGATTGATCTTTTTATATTTGTTAGTTTGATATATCCTGTACCTTATCGCGGCCTCGTTAAACATGCCCCCACCTACGCCAATTTAGTGATGGGATATTTAGAACAACAAATGTTTCAACGAATATCTGTCCAATACGACCAAAATTTCAGTGATTATATCTTTCAATTTTGGAAAAGATATTTAGATGCCTGCATAATATTTTAGAGCAGATCAGAAGAAGATTTATACAAATTTAAAGATCTAATCAACTCCTTACACCCGTCAATTAAATTCACCATGGACACCAGTGATATACAACTACCACTTTTGGATATTCTCATCTTAAAATCAGGCAGACAAATAACAACGGATAATTATTATTAATCCACAGACACCAATCAATACTTAAATTTTCACTCGTGTAATCCGTCCAATACAAAACGAAATATACTTTACTGTATGGCCAGACGGATTTGTGCTATAGTATCCGACAATATTTATCAAAGGTACCAGGATTATAATTTAGTACGCCAGACGCGTGTTTCGTCTACAAAAGTCTCATCAGTGACGCTCATATTAAACTATTTATAAAGCCAAACAAGTACAAAGTTGAAGAGAATTGAGGATCCAAAATTCAAAAAAAGTTGTGCCAAATACGGCTAAGGTAATCTATGCCTGGGATAAGAAAATCCTTAGTTTTTCGAAAAATTCAAAGTTTTGTTAACAGGAAATTTACAAAAATGACCACGCTATCATATTCATGTCAACACCGAAGTGTTGACTACTGGGCTGGTGATACCCTCGGGGACGAAGCGTCCACCAGCAGAGAAGTACGTTTGAAGGAATTAAAAGGCTACTTGACACAACAGTTATACCCAGAGGGTCTAATCTAAAGTGAAAAACGAAAATCAAAATTACTGACACTTCAAGTATTACGAACCCAGTATCTACCGAACGTTTTTAATACAATAAAATCAAACCTTCCGATTCTACATGAAGGTGAAACTATGACAAAATTGATACTGGAAGGAAACTTTATCTACAGCCGAAGGCAACCTAAAAACTTAAAGAAACAAATGACCAGAGCTCGATTCGAATCGAAGATTAGTGACTTTGAAATACAGTCTTGCAGAAATTCAAGATGCAGGGTTTGTGATAAAGATATAAAATATTTGGCAAAATAAAAACATCTAAAGATGGCAGAAAATTTCATGTGAACACCAATATGACTTGTAAGACAACAAACCTTATTTGATGCATCACGTGTCCAGGTTGTTATTAAAATTATATGGAACAGACCGGGATTAGCCTCTCTGAACGGGTTCAAGTTTATAAAGAACAAATAAAACACCCACAATACAGAAACTCGCCAATTAAAGGCCATCTTCACACTTATGGTAAAAAAATGTTTTCAAATAATACTTATTTTCAAATGTAGACGGGATGAAGCCTATTGAAAGAAGATGGAACGTTATTTCATCACAACGTTCTGATCAAAATTAAATCCCGAACACTTTTAATTACTAACTATTCCAGAACGTAACAAACCTCCTGAACGACGTCGACCATAACGACGCTATATGAGTTATCCCGAAGAGTCCCAATGGAATGATGAAATCGATTGAACTGGAACTGTTAACTGGTTACTTATTTTACTAATTATTTTATGAATATATATATCTGCATAAATGAAAATTGTTTTGTACGCCTATATATATTTATATATATATAAACAAAGTGCCTAGGAAATCAACCTAACGATGTTAGAGTAGATTTGATTCGTTACTACCTCCCCGGCGCCGGGGGTTGAACCTGTACTTTTTGTAACCAACTTCTACGACAACAACGCCTAGCATTGCGCAAGACCTTATCCCCACCTCTAACTCTAGCCTCTAGAAATAAGCTTTCGCTTCGGCAGGTGTTACCTTATTAATCAAGGATCTCTGATAAATACACGAAGTATTTATTTTTAGTGTACAGAAATGATCATCTACTCATCTCTCCAGTATTATTACAGGATGCTTATCTATTTTTAGAGGCATACAATCACTGTAAATAGATATATGTATATGTCTGCCTGAGCGTAGTTACAACTGTAAATTATACTTTGTCCATCGGATTTCTTATGATTAAGAAATACCAGGCCTTAAAATATGTTTAAAGCACCTAGAAAATCAACGATGTTAGAGTGGATTTGATTCGTTACGTCCTCCCCGGCACCGGAGCTGGAACCGGTATTTTTTGTTTCTTCTAACTTCTACTACAATACCGCCTAGCATTGCGGAGAGACCTTATCATCTCCTCTAACTCTAGCTTATAAAAATAAGCTTTCGTTTCGGGAGGTGTTACCTTCTTGTAGGAATTTAACAAGGATCTCTGATACAATGCACGAAGTTTTTATTTTTAGTGTATATATAAACAAGCCTTAATTGAAAACAACGTTCAAACCTATGATTGCGTTGGATAAAAACGGCAATTTTTATACGTGTGCATGACACTTTCCAAATGACTAAATCTACGCATCATAGATACCAGGATTAAACTTTTATATCAAAAGAGTGCAAAACTATATTTTTACAAAACGCATTTGACTAACAAGTCGAACAACTGATGTTCAAAAAACCTTGCTGACTGCAGTTGACGATTGCCAAATAAAGTGATTACAAGGTGTAACAATATGGATATCTATATCAATTTAATACCAAGTAGAAAACAATAAACTTGTGGCAAATATGGTAAACCCCAAAATGAGGTGCTATTTTTGTTTACACCATATCCGGATTTCGACAATTAATGTCTCCTGAGTGATGTAAGGGAACGAAAAGCATTTAGAAGGCAATTTTGTTTACCTGAATTTAGTATGACTTATGAGTTTTGAAGAGTCCAAATTTGATGAACGGATGATATTAACCGAAAGGGAAATATAATACAAGCCCACACAAAATAAATATAACAAAGTCTTAATTGAAAACAACGTTCAAACCAATGATTGCGTTAAATGAAAACCGCAATTGTTTATATCTATATATATATATATATATATATACATCCATTTTATTACATCAGCTTGTGATCAATTTTATTTGGCAATCGCCAATGGCAGTCAGCAGGGTTAAAGAACATCAGTTGTTCGACCTGTTAGTCAAATGCGTTTTGTTTAAATATATTTTTTCACTTTTTTGGTCTTTTGGAAAATGTTGTTTGTACTGTTTTTAGACCCTTCTACAACGAAATTTGTTTTACATGCAAACGTATAAAAATTGCGGTTTTTATCCAACGTAATCATACTTTAGGTTTGAACGTAGTTTTCAATTTAGACTCGTTTATATCTTTTCGTTTTGACTTGTATCATATTTTCCCTCCGGTTTATATGATCCGTTCATCCTATATTGACTCTTAAAATTCAAGAGTCTATCTAAAAATGAGGGTACTTTTTCTAAAAATGAAGGTACTTTTTCTAAAAATGAGGGTACTTTTTATATGGCCTTCCAAATACCGTTTCGATCCCTAACATCACTGAAGAGACATTTATTGTCGAAATCCGGATCTGGTGTACTAAAAAAATTGACACCGTATGTTTGTGGCATAACATCGTTCCCACAAGTTAATTTTTTTCTGTTTAGTATTAAATTTCATATTAAGATCCATTTTGTTACATCTTGTGATCAATTTTATTTGGCAATCGCCAATGGCAGTCAGCAGGGTTAAAGAACATCAGTTGTTCGACCTGTTAGTCAAATGCGTTTTGTTTAAATATACTTTTTCACTTGTTTTGGTCTTTTGGAAAATGTTGTTTGTGCTGTTTTTAGACCCTTCTACAACGAAATTTATTTTACATGCACACGTATAAAAATTGCGGTTTTTATCCAACGCAATCATAGGTTTGAACGTAGTTTTCAATTTAGATATATACATTCTATAGCAAAAATGAAAGACAAGAAAACAAAACATAGCACAATCAAAAGAAATAGCGAGATTTATAAATACTGATCCAGGCTAATTTATGAATTTAAAAACATTGAATGAACATTGAAGGCTATTTAAGATGATAAATAACGTCAGTACTTATAATTAATACTTCGAAACTATGATTGTAATTATCAACTTGATACTTAATGTTTATCACCAAGGTCTTGCACTCTTTTTTCAATAACAAGACGTTTTTTTTTTTAATTTAAAGTATGGGTAGCAGCTGCAGCTCTTGTATACTGAATGAGTTTTGGAATTTTTATCCAATATGCAGCTTGACTTATTATGTTGGTGCTAAGGTGGGGAAAATTTAAAATTGTCTCGTTTATCATAAATAAGGGTACTGACATCACCTCTTATGTGAAATCAAAGTATAAATCTAGGAAACGTGGCGGAGGAAGCCGTGTGTGTTGCTTGATTAATATTTAGTTCTGGAGAATATGTAAATGTAACTCAACTAGAACAAATTGGATTAGTGGGTCGCACAATTTGCTCTTTATTAACAATTTCATAGTTTGTAACCCGGATTTGTTTTTTGTTTTTTTTTGTTTTTTTTTTTCTCTCAATTGATTTATGAATTTCGAACAGCTGTATACTGCTGTTGCATTTATTTATCTATTCCTTTTTTTGTCGCAGATATTTTATTACAGAGGAACTTATGATAGAAACTTATAGAATATGTGTATTTTCAGTATCATAATATAAATTAATAACTGTCATCGTTTATACTGGGATTAAAATATTGTACGCCAGACGTGCGTTTCGTCTACAAAAAACGTATCAGTGACCCTCGCATAAAAATAAAACAAAGTTTAAAAGGACAAATGAACGAAGAAGTTGAATTATATATTCCTGTGGTAGACAAGCTATTATGATGCCGAGAATATCAGTATCAATCCATTTCACGTCACACGCAAAATGGAAAATGGAAAATCAGTCAATGTGCTTTCAAAACATTAAGCTATTTGTAATGGGGAAAATGTTTTCTATCAGTTGGTGGTTTAGATTATAATTTAAGAATTAATAGTATGGCAAAGTATTTGACAGACCTATTTGCAATAACACAAAATCCAATTACTACAGATAGTTTTCTTATTGCTCACATAGTTCCTGAAAATTTTATCACAACGACTCAACTAAGATTCCATTCCCGCTTTATAATAAGATCTTATAAAACCAAACTTTTATTTAGCTTTACCTTACAGCATTTGATTAATTGGTATCTGATATTAGACGGAATTTCTTCCGTTTAAATGTGTTTTGTTAAGAGGTGGGTCTATGGAAGAAAGGTACATGTGACCCTGTCGTCTGCTGATTGAGATAACGAAATGGAAGATAATTTCGTCCAAGAATCACGCAATAAAGTATGAATAAGTCTATAAAAACCAAAGTTCCTACATTTAACAGCAATAAATAATGTATTGTTATGCATGCTTCATATTCAAACTATAATTAAAACAACAACAATACAGCAACCAACTATTATAATCAAAATCAAAGGGGTCACACAGAGGTCGTATGCGACTATCATCAATAGACAAATAAAATGCAATAAACTGCATCTCATATTATATCTTAATTAGTAAAGTAGACTTGACAAAGACATATTACGGATTGGTTGTTGCAAACGTAAATTGTTTTAAAAACAAAACACACGATTTGCTCAAGAACAGTACGGTTTCTTTACTATTACAATGTAAAATCACAAAAATACTTAAATCCGAGCAATATTCAAAAAGGCAAGTCTTTAATCAAATGCCAAAGTCAAAAGCTCAAACACATCAAACGAATGGATAACAACAGTCATATTCCTGAGTTGGTACAGGTATTTTTTTTATGTAAATGGTGGATAAAACAAATTACATGATCTATATAGCCACAGACACTGAAAATGTCATAAAATACCCACAACCAATCTAAAACGAGTTGATACGGACAGTATGATTAAAAGCTTTAAATTATGGAAAAGGGTCAAAACAGATATTATAATTTTACACGTGAAAAGCAAATTTACCTTTACTTTTTTTTTTATTTTTTATATTATAACATTAGCAGTATTGCAGATGATGCACATACCATATTAATTTAGAAATTATTCTTAAAAATGTAAAACAAATACGAATTCCACAGAAAAGGAAAACTGCATTGTATGTTTTTTTACTTGTTTTAAGTGACTTATGTTCTCATTTAAATTAATTTAAGACCCATTTTAATATATCAAATCTTTATAACTTAAAACATGCTCTGAACAAATAATTTAAAAACATATTTGGAAGAAATGGTCACTTTAAACAATATTCTGTTTTCATACAAAAGTTCAAGACCTTGAACGTCTTGTAAAAAACATGACTAAATCTGAGGCGAATCAATTCCTCTTAAATCGTTATAAGACATCCAGCTGTAAAATTCACACAGAAATTTAATTACCAATGTTGACAGCGCAACATGTTTACTCAAGCCTTAAGCAATCTTGTCATGTGCTTAACGAAAATCACATCGCGTCTGTTTAATGCATTGTATTATCCCGCGTACTCTGCCAGGATATCGAATCATTAAATACAGTTAAATACAATGTCCATATAAATAGATAATGTCTTACGCAATGGTTGATTTGAGCTCCCACTGGTGATTAAGAATGCCAGTCAGGTTTCCAATTACGAATCGCCGAATGTCAGGAAATATCAACAGTTAACTTGACTAAATTTCAATCATCAAAACTATTTACTGCTGTGAAGCAGATAAAAACTGATTTATTAAATCAGTTAGAACTGCACGATATCGAATTTTTTATTTGTTGATTTTTTAAAGGAAATAGCATGAGTTCTTTAACTGAATAGTATATAATAACAGAGTAAACCCAATGATCGAGTAGCGGCAGATTAATATGCAACAACTATAACCAAAGCAAACACAGAGTAGCGCACACGCAGCATGTATTAATACACACAAGGCACATGTTATATAGAAAGCAAAGCAGCATATCACACAAAACATACACAATGTAAAAGAAAGCAGCAGATATCACTACATATACAATTGATAAACAGAGTAAAGCAACATGTTCATATAAAACACGTTAGAAGTAAAACAAAGACAAATATCTGCAACCTGCACACGAACCTCATAACAAGTTATCAAAGGCCAGATCTGACAAATGTCAATCAATACCACATCTTTTATTTCTGTATTGACAATTCAAATCTGCACAAGGAACACATATTGTTTGCCTTTCTCTACTGATTATCATATAAGTATAACAAGTACGAAATATCTGCATAGTCAGAATAGATGTATCTCAACAGCAACAATGCCGATCTTTTAGTATCTTTCAATCATATTGATGTGTCCGGTTTGTATTTGTATCTTTAAAGGAGTTAACAGTAGATTAGGTATGATTCACTCAAACTAGTAGACAGGACCATAACCAATAGAAAATAGAACAAACATCCTTATATTATGCGAACATATGATCACATCAATAGATAGTGTCATTATCATATGCCAATATCTAAATCGTAACGAGTCCAAAGAAGATGTGAATGAATTTAACAGAGACTTACAAACAATATCCCATTAAAACAATAAATGACAAAATGTCAAGATTTTGTCTTTGATCAACCATTCTTACATCTGTATCGTAAGTTTAATTACAACATAGAACATAAATAAAAACTACCTGTTTCTCAATTTCTTATAACCGGGACGAGAATGTGTTATATTGATCTCAATTAAAAATGATACGCGAAAACGTAACTGTAACGCATGTAAAGTTGTTGAAATAAAATTCATTTGTTTTTATTTAATGCATGCTCTTAAAGCATCAAATATGTAGTCATTGTGGAAACTGTTATAACGGCAATAAAGGATCCATAAATCTAGTAAAATCAGGTAACTTCAAACAATATTTTATTGGAAACTTGCTGCATTTGTGGTAATGTGACATTTTCTGAGTGTTGTTGTATTTGTCTGTGATGTAATTAGAACAAAATATCTCATTAAACATTGAAAAATAATGCAATAATACTGTCTTTTCTCATTTAATTGTTTATCCTGATATTCAAGATGGCTATTTATCCTACTTTTATGTATGATACTCATTGTAGCTAGGATCAATATATTATATCCAAGGTGCATACAATTCTTACGTATTTAAGAAGAGCTGTCACATTTAAAGGATATTTTGCTAAAATTCTAGCAAATATTCATTACTTTTAGCATCTCATTAAATAGAGAAAAATGCATGGCAAAATCCGTATCATATGCCGTATCATCCCGATATACCAATATCAGCCAGAGGGCATTGAGGCCCGAGGGATGAAATGGTCGAGGTTGATACGGCATATGATACGGATTTTGCCATGTTGTCTACGCTTTATCATATATTTTAACAGTAAAGTATATATGGACTGCTTTCTGATCCCTAGCTCCTGGGTTACCTTCAGTTATACTTTTGTTTTGTTTAAAATGCTTTTGAAGAACTCCCTAATTACTCATCCGAAGCACCTGTGTTACCTTACAATGTGTGTGCTGTTGTTTTAAGGATATTTTGTTTATTGTATTTTTTGGTGTGTTGTATACATTTCGTTTGTCAGAAATATGAAAACTCGACGTTTGTGACGTCACATGCCATACTATGACGTCATTCAATCAATTGCGCCACGCCTGAATGACCGTTCATTTTGGACATATTCTGGGGGGAAATATTTCCTAAGAAGCTTGCATAAATGAAAAAAAAAAAAGGTAGGGGTGTGATAAAGGGTGCGATAAAGGGTGTAATAAAGGGTATGATAAAGGGTGTGCATCAAAAATGCGCGATATGGATTAAACAACAGGCTATTTATCAAATATTCAAAACTACTGTATTTACTACTAAATGTATGATAAATCGCCATTTTCAATTGATCTCACTGTAAATAAACCCCATAACGCATTTGCAATACCTGGACAAAATGATTATATGTTATGGTTATATCTTTGTTTTCAATATTCGTCGAAACAATGGTGTGATATCGATCGCCTGGACTGTTGAGTTACAAATTGAATAACATAATCTATAAGTCCGTTTGGAAATCTACTATGTTTATCAATATATGTACATTGTAGGCAATTACAACATTTACTTGTACGAGCTCTAGAAACAGGTCGAAAAGCGATGCTCTCCAAGTTTTTCTCCTATTTTTCATCGAGTACAAATACATTTTTTTATATTTCCAATAGTGTGCATGTAATGTTTAATGCTAAAAAACGCAGAAACTAAAAAGTCATTTAGTCAGCGACTTCTATGTATTCATTTATCTGCTCATGATCAACATCAATATTATACGATGATGCTACTATAAGATCAGAAATAACTTACTTTCTCTGGCGCACTTGAATTTAACCAGATTTTGGAGGATTTTAATTGAATGAATTTACGAAAGTATTTTGTATATTTGATTCTATTTAGATAATGAATATAACAAAAAAATGTGTGGGTCTACATACAACAAAAATCAAACAATATTCTTAGTATTGTTAAACATACCAATTTCACAAGAGCTGAATTTATGTTGCTTGTCTAGATCTTCAAATTAGTCGAAAGTAAAAGTATTAATTAGGAACTCAGAATATCATGTATACCCTACAACAAGCTGAAAATGTCAAAGCAATACGTTGATATTATCGTCACATAAGTAGTCCAAAAATTGATTGACTCTCAACTCTCATTTAATTAAATAGTTGTATTATGCTTGATAGTAGTCACGGATGGGTCTTCATGGTGTAAATTCTTTGATGTGTAATTAAGTTACATTTACAATTCAAGTCGTTTGTTAAGTACTTTGTTCCGTGTGTAAAATGGTCTTTCCTTTACAACTTGACAATTTAATATCAGTTTAATGCGTGAATGATCAGAATATTTTTCCTTTAAATGAAACATCAACTATTATGCCGTTTCCTCTGTCATTAGTAAAAGTAAAAAAACAATTCAAAAATAAAGAAATGTCTGATAAAATTGAAATTATCATTGCTTTGGTTTGAATTAAAATGTCATTTTCACATAAAAAAAAACACATTTTTTCAATTTTAAAGAATTCTAATTAACTATTTCTAAACAACATTCAAAGAAAACTTTTGATGAAATAACTAGGGTAAAACGAGTCATTTAAAACCCCGTTTGGACAACTTTGAAATTAAATATCAGGAAAATTTCACTGTTATATAAATAAGTGTTGTCTATCTTCAAAGGCCATTAGCTAAAAGATATAATTAAAAAGTGAAATAGTGACATAATAATTTGTTTTTATGAGCCAGTTTATTTCAGTTTTGTAAAAAATACGATAAGAAAATTAGTTGATGAATTATTCATCCTCACTGAATTTCGTATTTATGTGACCGTTAATTAAACCCCTTAGCTGGAGATGAGTTACGCATGTATTCAGCTATAAAATAACAAGAATGTCTACATTAAGTGCAACAAAGATGAATCATTTTGTTGACAGATTCAATCCACAAAACACCATGTTCGGTTGTTGTCTGTTTATGTGGTTCATAAGTGTTTCTCGTTTTTTCGTTTTTATATCTATTAGACCGTTGATATAAAGTGTTTATCGGGTAACATGACATTAAAAGGTCATCGCGACAGTTTATTAGAATACAGAGATGCATTGTATCAAGTCAATGTATTGTAAATTGTTTTTTTATATATACCTTTTGAATGAGAACATGAATGTGCCAACTAATGATCCTATAATGTCATTTTCATGTTGATTGAAAAGTTTATTTTTTTTTTAAAGAAGATATGAAAAACAAATCAAATTACAGAACTCCGGTGGAAAATCAAAACAAAAAGTCCGTAATCAAATAGCAAAACCAAAATATCAATCATACAAAACGAATGGATAACAACGGTCATTCTCCTGACTTTGTACGGTTTTTTTTATATAGAAAATAATTGATTTAAGCTGGTTTAATAGCCAGTTTAATCTCTAATTTGTGTGACAGTCGTATAAAATTCCATTATATTTACGACGACATGTGCACAAAACAAACAAACATGAAATGTCAATATTAGGAGTGCAGCAGTCATATTATGTTATAATCTTAATCACTATAAAAACAAACTGACATGTCTCTAAGGAACATAAAAAGGCTTATACATTGTACACATAGCATATTAGCAATATGAAAAAAAACAAGAATACAATTCGTTTTACCATGGCACCATAACATAATGACTAGATGTATAGGTACAGAGCCAAGTCATATATATATAATATAATAAACAAACAAAAAAAGACAAGAAAACAAACGTTTAACAATGGCAGAATAACTCAATGACAGGATGTACAACTACATAGTCACGTCAAATTCATTTCATCAAAAACAAACTAAACTGTGAAGGTGATATTCATAAACACAAATAAAAGACGATCGTGTTTTTTTTATGAAGTTGATATGGAATATTTGTCAACTGGGTCCTGGTTCCTTCTGATGATTTATTTTTCTATAAAAAGGATGAGACGTTTTTCGACATGCCCTGGTTCATTAACTTTCAACCTAGGAACTTGTGACGTTTAACAAACTCTTTGTCGCAGTTGCAAGCTCCCGCTAAATACAAAAAAGGGTGGGAAATGTATATAATATATGCCAGTGAAGTTGGTTAATTGTTACTAAGGTAGGAGAAATTGATGATTTCAGAATTAAAATGGTTTTTCAAAGTACATAAAAATTACTTTACATACAATTATATTTAGATAATGATTATAAAACAAAAAAGTGTTGGTTTATATACAACAGTTATGTATCAATATACTGTTAAGAGGGGTGTAACATTACAGAGAGACTTTTGAACTCATATTTGTATATTTTGCATCGCTGGTGTACGCTTGTTTACAACTGGTTTATAATTTATATAATTCTTTGATGCGGTATTAAGTTACATTTACGATTTTAGTCGTATGTTAAAAACTTTGTCCCATTTGTAAAGTGTTTGATCTTTTCTTTAAAACTTCAGTTTCATTATCTGTGGATTCATGTGGAATAAAACAATTATAGTACATTTTATATTCTTTGTTGTGAATATCTTTTGGCATTTTCATATCTCGTGCTAAAAATGTTTGGTCTTTTCTTTTAAACTGCAGAATTTATTATTGTGCGTGTATGTAAATTGTTTATTTTGTCTTTAAATGAAATATCAACTATAACGCCGTTTCCTCTGTCATTTATAAAAGAAATAACCATCTAACATTTCACGGGAATCTAGCATCATTTCCGGAAAATTCAATTTATCATAGCTTGATTTGGAACAAAACTGCAATTATCACATCGAAAAACCCATTTATCATATTTAAGGAATTATAATTCTTATATAATAACTTTAAACAAACTTCAAATAAAGTGTTAATGAGCTAACTGCAGTGAAAATTGTCATTTAAAACCCGATTTGTGCAATTTTGACTCTTTAATATAGAAAAAATGTTAATATTATAGAAATAAGTATTATCTATATTTGAAAGGACATTAGCTACGAGATCTAAACAAAAGTGACAAAGTACAATACAAATTTGTTTTTAGGAGCCAGTTTAGGTTAATTATGTCGAAATAATCTATGATATATATATGATGAGTTATTCACTTGCAGGTGAATTATTCGACATCATTATATCCGTCTTCATGTGACAGTCTATTAACCCGTTACGCATTAATTCGACAATTAAATTAAAATGAATGCCAACATTGAAAATGAATTCTTCGGTTAACCAATTCCATTAAAAACAATATTCTTTTACAGGTAAAAAAAATGATCAACATACTTTTTAGCCTACAATATATAATAAAACAGACCTAGAAAACTAAATATTTACATGTATGTGTATATCGGGTCATATGACGTTCGGAGGTCTTCTAGATAGTTGATTAAATGACGTCAGGATAACAGTACATGCGAAATATTGAGATACATAGTATTAAGTCCGTGTATTGTAAATAGTATGTTTCGACTTTTTGTGCTTTGTATATACGTTTTAATTTGTTATGAATTAGATATAAAAATTTAAGTCGTATCGGTGCAACATATATTTGACAGCTAATGCCCCTTTAAGTTGTTAACTTTCTTGTCGATTGAACATCACTTTTTTTTTCAAAACGTTATGAAAGTACTATAGCTTTAAATCATAGTCTATTTAGATAATTATTGTGAAAGAAAAAACTGTATAAATTGAAACAACAGTAATCATGGTTATCTTTCGATGTATAATTTAATTTTGTATGTAACTTGTCTTCTGATTGGCTGACGTTATTTTGTTATCAGCCCATAGACATAATTTAGTCATGTGACCGTGACGTCATCAACGTTTTTTCATGGTTTTCTACGGTTTAAAATGGAATTTAGATTTAAATTATAAGAAATGACTGTAATCTTTTTTTCTGTTTATTTGAAATAACATAAAAAATGTGGTGCACACTGTTAAATTACCCGCTACGCGCGTTATTCAGTGTGCACCATATTTTTTATGTTATTTCCTCAAAGACAGAAAAAATTTTACAGTCATTCTTTAAATAAAATTCCGTAAAACAGTTCAATGAATATAAAAAAACTATGTGGTTTTACATACAACAGCAATATACCGATATACTAACTACTGTAAAATATTCCAATCTAACTGGAGCAGATTGAAATATGTTATACATGTAACCTACAACGAGATGACGAAAAAACAGCAACAGTCCACTTCGTAGCAACTATTTTCACTTACACTAGAACAACTTATTTGGCAAGCGCAGACAAATAATTCTTTATAACATCATTTGAGTTCAGTTGAAAATGTCAAAATAGTACGCTGATATTTTTGTCACGTAAATTGTCCCTAATTTGATTTTCTCAATAGTTTTATTTAATTAAATAATTGTCTATTGCTTGGATGTGTTTCGCCATTTGATAAGATAAAGTACGTTATCTCGTGAGTAGAATAGTTGGTCTTTTATTTCATTTTCGAATTTTTTTTATCAGTTGTATATGTGCATGTAAATAGTTTATTTTCTTTTGAATAAACCATTATCTATTATGTCGTTTCCTCTGCCACTTAAAAAGAAATAAAAATCCAATGATACACAGAAATGTAACTACATTTCCGTAACATTGAATTTATCATACCTTAAGTCGGAATTTAACTGCTATTTTCACATCGAAATATCCATTTCGTCAAATTTAACGAACTATAATTAAGTGTTTTTAAATCCAACTTCAAATAAAATGTTTGATAAGCTAATTCGGTGAAATTGCAAAGTAATTAAAACCTCATTTTGCAATTTTGATGTGTTACATATACATGATTTAGTGAAAATATCAATGTTCTTGAATAACGGGTACATACTTTTTAGTAAAAAAAAATCGATATAACAAATGAATTTTATTTGGTACGTTTAAGAGTAAAATTTAAAAATCGACAAAAATGCATAGAGTTTGAGAGTATAAACACGTAAAGGTTCGAAACTGAATAGAACCACCATATATACATGCAGGGGTATACATTCATTTATAGGTTCGTTCCTGAGCTTCATATTCCAATTGGTAAGCTTAAGGTTGTTTTACATTTGTCTTATATACTATAAACTATATTACTAAACTACTTATACGAATATTCAAGCACACTGAATTTTATTTGAATGAATAGTTGCAATGAAAGAGAAAAAAATCTATAAAAGAGGGGCGAAAGATATCAGAGGGAAAGTCAAACTCATACATTGAAAATAAACTGACAACACCATGGCTAAAAATGAAAAAGACAAACAGACAAACAATAGTACACATGCCACAACATAGAAAACTAAAGAATAGTCAACACGAACCCCAACAAAAACTAAGGGTGATCTCAGGTGCTCCGGAAGGGTAAGCAGATCCTGCTCCACATGTGGCACCCGTCGTGTTGCTTATGTAATAACAAATCCGGTAAGTAGTCTAATTCGGTAGGTCACATTCGTGAAAGGGAAGGGGATTGTAGTTACAACGTAAGTCATGATAGGAAATGTAAGCACGGAAATATCGTATCAATTGGGAGATACATACCCCGTATGCAGCTGCTGCTGGAATGTTGCTACTTAGAAATGGAAAGTTCACAATTGGAAAGCTGAAATCATCTCTTTTGTCGCAAAGTTTTGTTTTCAACCGACCTTCATAGTCAATTTCTAGATGTAAGTCAAGATATGAGGCCGACTTAACTGTATCTCTAGTATCCTTTATCTCTAGTTCGATTGGATAGATGCCTTCCACATAGTCACCAAATTTTGAATTATTTAGTGAAAGAACATCATCTATATAGCGGAAAGTAGAGTTAAAGGATATCGCTAACTTCTTATCGGTCTTCCTAAGAAGTTCCTGTAGGAAGTCAGCCTCATAAAAATATAGAAACAAGTAGGCAAGAAGAGGGGCACAATTTGTTACCATTGGAATACCGACAGTCTGTTGCAAAACACGTCCCCCTCCGAATGTAACAAATATGTTGTCAAATCAAGCATCTTGATAATGTCATTTTCAGAGTATGTTTTGATTGAATCAGGGTGATCTTTTACAAAATAGGATTTATCCCTCCCTAAGACAAGATACTTGTATTTACGTTGGCCATTCTTTTTTATGAAACAAAGCCATACCAACTCTTTCAATTTGTCTTTTAGTTTGGAATGTGGAATACTTGTGTAAAGTGTACAAAAATCAAATGTTTTAATACTATTACAAGATAAAAAGAGAGTTAGATTGTATGTACTCTAAAAGATCTTGGAATTTTTAAGTATCCACACCTGATTCATGCTAACTCTAGAATAGGCAGTTTCACAATATCTTTGAAGCCCGTCTTTGATTGCTGATAAAGAGATGTTAATAATTTAGATAGAGGTTTCGTGGGGCACTTGGAAGACTCAGCAATATACATGTACCGTTGTTTGTAAGGTCACTTATGCAGTTTAGATATCCAATACATTGATGGAAGATCTAGTTCTTTATCTTTGGTTGAAATTCCAAAGGAACATAGAACAGACCTATGATTATTCAGGATTTCCTCTTTGGTAAGTGTAGTGAGGGTATATGTTGAGTTTCCAAGTGAATTATCAATACCTAATTCTTTTATACAGTTAATGTAATGAGTTTTACACACAAAAACGATGTTGTTTGGGGATTTATCTGCAGGGACTACAACATGTTTGTCATGTTTGTCAAGTGTTTTGCAACATTTGGGTCTTTAAAGATTGACGTAGCATGGGCATTGATAGACCCATTAAATTTCTTAATTCTGATCTGTATTAACAACCTCACTGTCTTAATCCATTCTGAAAGAGTATCTACCCCTTCCTTCTCTTACCCTTACCCCATTGCCTGGCATAATCTTCGACTGAATCCATCAAAATTTTAGAAATGTATTTCCAATTGATGGATTTAGGCTCACGATATTTCGGACCTTTTGATAACACCTTTCGAAGGGAAGTGTTATTAACAATGTTGAGAACACCCGTAATAACGTGGCCAGCCGAATTATATGTGAATTGCAATCAGGAGGTTTAGACTTGAAGTCGTCAATATTGAGATCCTGCAAAACCTATTTGTAATTTTTAACATTAAAAACCAAAAAAAAAAGTACGAAGAAACTGGATTAACAAACAGGCAATATCCTATTATCTAAAAAAAAAAAACATGCGTCATAACTTATTGCACATATGACTTTAGTATGTTGACATTATCAACCTCGTTTTGTTATTTTGTGTTGTCAGGTTGATGTCTCATAAACGTATATTCCATGTTGTCTTTCGTGTATTAACTGTCACAATTGTTTCAACAACACAATTAATAATTTTGTTTTGTTACTACGGTCAGATCTTTTTCACATGAATTACTGCACAGAATTCATACGCAGAAAAGTTAAATGACATACCAAGCGTATCAAGTGTGGTTCAAATGTTCTACTGTACGGTATGAAGACAGGTGCAAAATCCTTTTGACATTTAACCAATCTGTCCCAGCGTTTTTTGATTAACTAAGGTGACAAAAATTACATTATATATAAGATCATCTGAGTTTCTTTTGCAATTCTTCAGATTTACGAAAAGTACATTGTTGAGAAGAACAGCTAGGAAACTTACGGTCGAACAGAGAAATGATATTTGTAAATTCATTAAGGTGGTACCCAACACCTTGACTAAAATTTATTTGGCTCGTTTAATTTTCATAAAATTTTGACAAAATATTTTCTTTGACCCTTTGACAAAAATATAAAAATTTCAAAACAATTGAACAAACCAATTTATCAGAAAAATTACACTGGTTATATAACAGTTTGGCAAACACTTATTTTGATCATTGAGAAGCTTAATATTCCCTTACCAACACAACGTAATTAAAACGTTTATCTGATTTTACAGAGTTATCTCCCTGTAGTATTAGGTACCACCTTAATTGATAAATCATGTACATGTGATAATAAAATCAAATGATAACATTTCAAATGTCTATTGCAGAAAATGCCAAAGTAACACGCTAGTTTGTTAATCACATTAAATATAACATTTAAGGAATGACTGTAATATTTTTTCTGTCTATTCGAAATAACATAAAAAATTTGGTGCAAACTGAATAACGCGCGTAGCGAGTTATTTAACAGTGTGTACCACATTTTTTATGTTATTTCGAATAGACAGAAAAATATTACAGTCATTTCTTATAATTTAATTCTAAATTCCATTTTAAACCGTAGAAAACCATGAAAAACGTTGATGACGTCACAGTCACATGACTAAATTATGTCTATGGGCTCATAAAAAAATACCGTCAGCCAATCAGAAGACGCGTTACATCCAAAATTAAATTATAAATGATTGTCTTTAAACTTTCAAATGTAACAAGATAATCGTATGAATCTTTGTAGTATGAATGCATGTTTATTATCCGTAGCAAAGTTTAGTTATTACTTTACATTTTCTCTTTCAGCATTTTAGATTTGAACTGTTTGCCTCGTATGGATTCTGTTTTGTTTTTTCCTTTAAACTTGATAACATGTATGCGTGCTAAAATTATATTATCCTTAATTCCTTTTGAACATGAAAAATTAAACTATTATCTGTTTCCTGTGTTTCAGATGAGATAAATGATTATTATACAAAAAATTGAAAACAGTTCCATAAAATCAATCTATGATAGCTTGAGTCGGAATTAAACTGCCATTTTTATGCTGAAGAAATTAATTTCATTAATGTTATGAACTATAATCACATTGCATCAAAACAAACGCCAATTAATATTTTTAACGAGTTAAATAAAGTGAAAAAGTTTATCAGATTATAAATATCATGAAAAAAAGTAAAATCACAAAAAACAAAGCAGACATAATCACTAAATTAGTCAAATTATGGTTACAGCGGCCATTACTGTGTTACAATCTCAAGACAAAACAAACATTTAAAATAAAACACAAAAAACATCTATCAAACTAAAAATCCTATTTCTTGTTTCACGTGTTGGGCATCAGATATTGCAAACGTCACATAAAAGAAATTTTGTCGTTCAATGCCTATTCAAACAATTATATTTTCACATAGGGAATGGTGGTATGCCGGGTTATAAAATCAAAATATAGTAATGTTTTGTTCTTGTAATTTAAAACCAACTTAAACATGTTAAACATGTATTTCATGCAGTAAAGTGATTTTGTTTTATGTGTATATGACACTTTTTATGAATAACTTTTATTTGGTAAGTTCAAGAACAAAATCGGGAAATCTTTAAATGAATGAGGGTCAAAATGAAATCATTTACAAAGAATTTCAACCGATAGGATTACAACTTTCTTTACCAATCCACAATTCCTTTAAGTTCTTAAATTTGATTTCAAACATAATATTGTTATTATGTCTACGTATAAACGTATCCTCTTCCACTTCGTACTTTATTTTGCCTTTTTAATCTTTTACATACGAGCGTCACTGATGAGTCTTTTGAAGACGAAAACGCGCCTCTGTCGTAAATAATTAAAAATGTATTCCGGGTATTTATGATGAGTTTCTTTATCTTTAGTGCGATATAATAACCAGTATAAAAGACAAAATAATGAGTTGTGTAAGAATTACCCAAATCTTCTGTTTCCAACAAAAATACAAATGAAAATAACACAGCCATTTCATAAGGTAATATATCAAATTAAACGTGGCAATAAACGTCTCTAACGACAAAAAAATTGGTATACGTAGAACAAGGTATAATGTCTTCTGATTTATTGCTAAGTTTGTCTGACTTCTTTTCATTTTATTGATGGTAATTGATTATTATGTAGTAATATCAGTTTATGTTAGCTCTGACTTTGCTGTACTTTATTCCTACCTTGATATGTTATTTTGTTGACCTTGTTGATTTTGTTTTCAGTACATACAAATAAAGTATGTCTGCTACCGTTTCTTAGTCTCTATTATTGTATTGCACAATGTTGATTGCGTTGAACCTCTTATCTACTTCTTATAGTATTATATTGTTCTATAATATGTCATTTTAGTATATTTTTATTATGAATTAAAAAATACGTTAAACCACAAACATCAAAATAAAATCGCGTAGTGGAATGGACTATTTGCAGATTCTTATAAATTCTATATAATTTTTGACTATTTTAAATCTCGGTCTATTTCTGAAATTAATACTTACATATTTTTGATTTTTTTAACCCTGTATGCTTACATTGCCCATGTGAAATTTTAAAATTGTTTGTATATACCATGTATACATTGAACGACAAATATATGTGACGTATGAAAATTTTTGACGTCAGACACTCGAATCAATGAGTATGTATGTAGATATATGTTTTTGTGGTCTGTTAAATTGTTTCTTTTCAAAATTGTTACACGATGATCATGATGATGACTGCTGTACTCATATTTTGACTATTTTATTTATTATGTCTGTTTAGTTCACGCATCTTTGTAAATATAACGGAATTTGACGAGACTGTCGTCAAAGGGATAGGGTTAGCCCTATAAAACCAGGTTTAATCCACCATTTTCTACATTTGATAATGACTGTACCAAGTCAAGAATATGACAGTTCTTGTCTGTTTGTTATTGATGTGTTTTGTCATTTGATTTTGCCATTTGATTATGGACTTTCCTATTAGACTGTCCTCTGAGTTCAGTATTTTTGTGATTTTACTTTTTATCAGTACTAGTGTGGACTAGTCAAATGAAAAAATATTAAAAAGAGTAAAATAAAAAAAAAATACCGAAGTTTGAGGAAAATTCTTTACTGACACTGAAAAAGGTTCCATATGTATGAATACTTTACAATTCCATTGACATGTTCGAATTTAATTGTGAGAGTTTATATCCAGAAAAATAGATCTATAAATGACTTGAGGTAAAATTGAGAACTGTACACATTACTAATTTAAATATTTTCTCCAAATTAGAATGTTTCGAATTGAAATTGAAAACACACAATGAATGTATTGACAATTTTCCTTTGTTTACCCAAGGTCATGTATGTAGTACCGGATAATGGTGAAAATAATCTTTTGAATTTCAATAGGAGAAAATAAATCAACTTGTTTTGTCGAGTTATGATATTAAAAAAAAGTAGTCAAACCTATTCTAACTTTCACATTGATAGTATTTTGGTCAATACGATTGAAAGGAAATGGGACATATATATCAATAAGACAATAACCCAACTACAAAAATAACCAAAATACAGAAGAAGGATAATATCAGATTCCTCACACTCGCTGTTTCTATGGCTTCCCTTGACTTTCAATGGGAAGTAGAGAAATACTGTAACGGTTTATTTCTTCCTCTGTGATATTTTATCCTGAGTATAATCTGTCCCGGTAATTTTTTGCTAGGCATGGTATTTCACAGGTTATTTTTTTCCAGAGGAGTGAAAATCTATCTGTGTTATGCGGATAGTATGTACCGGTATATATTTGCCGTACTATATTTCACAGAACCGTGTGAAATAGAGTTCCATTAACTACTATGTAAGTTACTCACAATCAATATATACCTGACTATAATTATAAAATGTTTCACAAAGGTAGACCAAATTTGCATAATTTATCAAAGGGAGGTAATTATGAGCAATTTATATTTTAAAGATATTAATATAATATATTTCTGAATCTATTTTATATTGAAATTTTTCCTTCAATCTTATTTTTTATATATTCATTTATATAAAAAGATGACTTACAACTTGATTTAATAAGACAGATAACATTTCACAGGTAAAAACTATCCAGCTGTTAAACATGATCAAACATGCTTTTGTTCCAACATATTGTTATGCTATGATTTATCTGATTTCCATATAATCAACAGCTACTTCTCTGTCCCCAGACAAAACTATTTATATAGTTAAAAATATCATCAGAATCAAATTCTTCTATTACTGTTAACAGTAGTAATGCAACTATATTTCTACCTTACTTTTAAATTTATATTTGTACTAAGATCTGAAAACAACTCCCTTTTACATGTATTACACTAACCTTATTTAATCATGATATTATTTTCACAATTACGAACTTTGAAATTACTTCTGTTTTTTTTTCCCTATGTTTCATGATCATTTTTTTTTAAAGTATGATATTGACTTGAATATTTCAGGAAATTTTTTCAAGGATAATTTGTGAAATTATTTATCATTATAATACATTTTTTTTTGATAATTTCGCTTTATTTCAAATACACTATTGTTATTTCATAGTATTTTTAAAGGATAAGTTTTTTCTAAAAACCATAATAAGTTAACTACCCAGATAGAATTTCACGGCAAAGGAAAAGATATCCCAGGGAAATATTTTCCTCCGGATAAAAAAATAACAACAACTACTGTGACATTTTTTACTCCGGATCAAATTTCACCCGGATATAATTTTGCTTTACATAACAAGGCCGCTGTTCTATTGACTTCCAACTACTGTCAAGAAAAAAAAACGTGCCACTGTTCTTTTGACTTGATAAGATAGAATAAGGCAAAGCAGTGCTGACGTTCTTTTGGCTTCAACCAAAAGTCAAGATAATGACAGGCAAAACAGCGCCACTGTTACAACTGTCAAGATGATGTGTTTTGGTGTGGTTCACTTTTGTAATAGTTGCAATGAATACGTATTTCAAAAATATTCAAAATCAAATATGTCAGTCTAGTTTTCAATTCTAAAATTGGAATGAGTCCTTGATTTAACTTATGAATAATGGATATATAATGGTTAAATATTTCGCAGTGGTGTCTTGCCATGGCTTTGTTTGAACTTGTTTGTTTGCTTTTTGGCCTTGCATGTTGTCCCTTATATTTTATTAACTGTGCATTTGCATTCAGATATCGCAGATCAAATTTATTCGTTTATAGTGTATTAACTTACGTTTTTGATTGAGTTAAGCCTGCCAATTGATATTTTATCGTGTGTTTTTCTATGTTGTGATGTTATGCTATTGTTTTAGAAAAGGGGAGAAGGTTTGGTACCATTAAAACGTTAAATCCCGCTGCACATGTTTGCACCTGTCCTAAGTCAGGAATCTGATGTACAGTAGTTGTCGTTTGTTTATGTAATTTATACGTGTTTCTCGTTTTTTTCATATAGATTAGACCGTTGGTTTTCCCGTTTGAATGGTTTTACACTAGTAATTTTGGGACCCATTATAGCTTGCTGTTCGGTGTGAGCCAAGGCTCCGTATTGAAGGCCGTACATTGACCTATAATTGAGAACTTTTTTAAATTCTTATTTGGGTGGAGACCAACATCTTCCTATATCTATATAGAGTATATAAAAAAGCGAAAAAAGTCTTCAGATGTATTCCTGTATTGTTATGGTGTATGGTTACTGTCACGTGTAGTGTCAAGTCGTACAGTTACTGTCATAATTTATTCATATTCAACAACAAACAAAACTGTGTCAATCCGAGTTGGCAAAAGTACAGGGACCAAAAAATGCAATAAAACCACATTTGTTCAACTATAAAACAAATGTTTTTTCACATGAGACTCCTATGACTAGGAAGAAGACCAAAAGGATCACATTGGACGACGGGATACCACAATAGGTTCTTACGCCTGTCCATACCTTCAGTCCCAGTGAAATATGTATTTAGTACTGAAGACACTACAATGCATGACACGGTTATTTGAATAAAACTTTATTTATAAAATCTATTAACCAATTTAACTGATATAACATATTTAATGATAGAATAAGGACAAATTCTGCCTTATCACTTGAATTATGAAAAATTGTGTCAAAAACAATTTAAAGCAACATTTCAGTTATAAGACTCCTTTACTTAGATTCCATTGTTATTAAATAGTACCTTTGAGCCAATTTATAAAGATTTATTTTATTGAAATCTATTTTCTTTCTATGTATTCTTCAACGTCATAAAGATAGGTAGTATCAATCAAAGTTTCCGTCTATTCTGAGTCATTATTTTACTAGGAAATTACATGTTTATTTTTACCATAAATATTGTCCTTCTAAGATTTGAATACGCCTGTGATTTAGAGAAGAACTTTTCATGAACCTCATCAGATCGTGGCATAGAATCATTTTCGAAGCCCTTTTAAAGTAATTTAGAATGCATTTAAATTTGAAAAGATTAATACATTGTACAAGGTAGAAAAAAAGAATGTTTCTATAACAATGTTATTTATCAACCTTATAAGACATGAACTTCAAGGATGGACCTTCAAGAAACAAAAACTTTTAAAATGTAAAAAAAATCGGAATAAAGTCTTTTCACATGGTGTGTTTCTCGAGTAAAAAGCAAAGGGATATCAGCCCCTGTCAAATTGAAAAATGGTACTCACTGCTAGCATAATGATGTTTTTTGTCACAACAGTGGCAATCTGATGCGTTTATAGAAATAAGTTTTCCAAAATCAAATATACTAGGAAGATATAAGGAAAAGAAGCGATTGGATATTGGATAGTACATGTATATGGTTAGTATACCACAATTCAAGAACTTAGTTTTTTAGACATGGCCATTAAAAAGGGATATAAATCATAGACGTCTGGAAATCAAAGATAAGAAAAAGACGGAAATTGAATTAAACATTTGGCATTCTTCTTTCGCATTAAAATGACATTTTCTCTACTTAATTTATATGTGAGACAAACTCAATGAATATTCCATTCTAATGTTAAATACATTTTTTTTTAAACTTTGTTTGCTGTTTAACAGTATAACATTGGCAAAATTTTGTTTCGTCAAGAGAATTAGTTCTCTCAAATATGTCGGTCTTAAGCACGATTTGAATAAACAAGCATGTGTCTCCTTCAATCAATATTAATTTGGATTTTTCGATTTTTTTTTTTTCGGTAGAAAAAAAGTTATAACTTTTATTTTTTGTAATGTTACTGAGTGAATTGATGCAAAATAGCCTGAACTTTTGTGTAAAAAATCCATAAAATCAGCAAAAAGTTCTTCAATGTGTCATAATATTATAAATCTCAAATTACAAATTCTTGATGTCAAAGAGACAACAAACGGTCAAAGAGCATTAGACAACTGAAGGCCACCAATGGATAAACATATACATTTTTGTATGTTTTTATCCTTTTTAAATGTAGTAAGAACAAGGGTTGACCATACAACTATTAATGATTTAAGGTAAACAAATGTATACTGTGTTTAACAAAGGATGTTCAAAAGGTATGCCGTTCTGTTGAGTTATTTGGTTAAGGACTTTCCGTTTTGAAGTTTTTTTTTTTTTTTTTTTTTTTTTTTTTTTTTGGCAATTTTTCTTTTAAATATATGTATGTGCCTATTTAGTTGTTGTTCTTGGTTCATGACTGTCATATTTGTTATTGTTATGACTTATAATGTTAGTTTTACGTATGAATTGTTACATGTGTATCATGTCGGAGCCTTTAATAATCGACTTTTTGATAATTTTTGTATTGTTGGCGCTCATACACATACCTGAAATTCGAAATTTAAAAAGAGTTTAACAAGTGAAAACATTTCAGCTTATAACTAAAAGATCTGCAAAATATATTTAATCGTGTCACAGTATGCAACACTGACGCATTGCGTTTCGTTACATTTCTTGTATACGTTTTGTTTTCTGTCTACTATTACATGAAACAAGAAAAGTACATAGATTAATTATTTCGATATCCGTATCGAATTACATTCAACATATGTGAAACAAAACTTCACATTATTCATGTTCCTTAAACTAGTAAATAACAAAAATATCCAGACCTAAGGAAAACTCATAACGAGGAGTCCATAATAAATTGGCAAAATCACGAACGCAAGTACATCTAACGAATGCAAAACAACGGTAAAATATCTTACTGGTACAGACGTTGTAGAAAATGGTGCCTTAAACCTCGTTTGCATGCTAGCTAAATCTCTCACTTGTAGGACAGTCGCTAATGTATCTATTGTAATCAAACGTGCGTGTTGAGTACAATCGATCAGCATCGGTTGATTACTGACGCCGAGTAATATCAACCCAAAGTTAAATCAGCTGTTCAATTTACAAATATTTCAGTTTTCTCTATAACAACTTCTTCGAATATTCTGTTAAACATTTTTTGACAACAATTAGAATATATCAAAATTGGAATTGTCACTCAAACTTTTAAAGATGCTTTTTCAGCGTTAAATTCTAACCTTTTCCCACAAATATTGCGTTTCAAAATAAATAACAAATGTGAATGGAAATATGAACGCACTTAAAGGATGCCGTTTTCAGCTAGTGTAAAGCTATACAAACCCAAACCAAGACAGCTTAAAATGTCAGGTCACCCTTAAATATAGGAGATTTATTATCATCTATTAAAACATAATCAAAAAAATTGTAAAAATTGTTCATTGCATTTAAATTGTGTTAGTTCCGTTGCACTGGTCATAAGACGAAGGTCAGTCAGAATAAATGTCGTTTATTCAATAACAACATTTTGCTGGATCAATTTTCTTGGTAATCATTGTTTTTACAAAAAATTCAGAACAATAATGATTGAAGTGACAGACAGATTCAATACATAATTTTTATCAATTTTGGCCTACTATATAAAAAGAATGTTTTGTAATGATATTAATTAATTTTGTTTTTAAATATCATGTTATGTTATCCAATAACAGTACCTTTACATTACATCTACAAGCAAACCATAGTTCATCAGTTATCCCAGGCATAGATTACCTTAGCCGTATTTGGCACAACTTTTTGGAATTTTGGATCCTAAATGCTCTTCAACTTTGTACTTGTTTGGCTTTATAAATATTTTGATATGAGCGTCACTGATGAGTCTTATGTAGACGAAACGCGCGTTTGGCGTACTAAATTTATAATAGTTTATTTATAAAACTTTTGATAACTATCATCACAGAGTAAACAATAATACACGAGATAGTCAAACAATGTGATGTTTATTTTCGGAGAAGACATCTAGTTAGATCCTAAAATGAGGAAACATTTTTAGCAATTTAACAAACTGAATTTATATCTTCAATAGGAACTGTATGCTTCTTAAGTAGATAAGTATATTTAGTTGATAATCAAAATAAAATCCACAAATAAAACTCCAACAAATGTCGAAATAGAAAGTCCCTAATCAAATGGCAAAATCAAAAGCTCAAGCACATATCAAACGAATGGCCAACTGTCCTATTTCTGACTTGGTACAGGCAAATAACCACAAAGACCACTTTACTGAATTAGAATAGCTACTCATTAGAAAACATCTTTGTTCAACATTTAGTTTGAATCACTACTTGAAAAAACCTAATATTCTCTGTATTCAGACACTAAAAAGTATTTAGTTCAACATCAAAAAATAAATTAAAAATAAAAGATTTTATATTTTTTCCTTAATAGAAAATGCATAAAGCAAACATTGGATTTGTATTTCTTTTGATTGCCTCAACAACCTTTACTATGTATAGATGATAACACCATTTGTCACTATACCTTAACATTATTTGTCATTATACCTTAACATTTATTGGTTAGCTTTATGTGTCACTTGAGTATTATTAATTTGTTTGACATCTGTATGATAACATTGGGGAAATTATCCTCTAATTAAAACAAGTGGGATTTGCAATACTTAAAAAAGTGGTAATGCCTATCATAAAAATGTTAGGGTAGCATACGTTGTACATTTATTGCTATTGGGATACCATTCAGCATATCAAGTTAAAAGTGAACAATAAGGTAAAAGAGGGACAAAAGATACCAAAGGGACAGTCAAACTCATAAATTAAAAATCAACTGACAACGCCATGGCTAAAAATGAAATAGACAAACAGACAAACAATAGAACACATGAAACAACATAGAAAACTAAAAAATAAACAACACGAACCCCATCAAAAACTAGGGGTGATCTCAGGTGCTTCGGAAGGGTAACACATGCTTCAGAGATAAACAATGAAATACGCCAGAATCAAACACGATGCTTAGTAACGGATATGAAATACATTGGATATCATAAGGAGGAAAACTGCAGAATATTCACTTGTCATGTTTTGAGATTTTTTGTCAAATGTTTGGACTCCTCTAATTTTATCAATTTGAATGCCTTAAAATTATAGATTGACCCCAATTTTTCTTTTATATGTTTAACTATAACATCTGTAATAAAATTAACGGTACCAGTTTTCTTGCACCAGATGCGCATTTCGACAATACATGTCTCTTCAATGATGAGCGTGGCCAAAATATTTGAAATCCAAAGCTTATATAAAAGATAAAGAGCTATAATCCAAAAGGTTCAAATAGTATAGCCAAATCCGTGAAAGGAATCAGAGCTTTTCATGAGGGAGATACATTCCTTAATTTGTAATAATTTCTATCATTTTGTAACAATAAATTTTATAACACAAAAAAATCCGTATTTTCATGCCAGTACCGAAGTACCGGCTACTGGGCTGGTGATACCCTCGGGAACTAATAGGGGTAAATTCAGTAAAAAATCTCCCATTGACTTTAATGCTAATCTATGAATGGAATTAATTTTATACCTGATTTACCTGATAACATTCATGAAAGTACAAATGTAGCCCTATCTTTTGCACTAATAAAAACATAGGGTCATGCGGCATTGTTGGGCATTCAAATGGCCTTGTTTACAAACAATGTAGATTCGCACTGAATTCCTATTATACTGACCCCCATTACTTTTCAACCCTGTAGTAAAAAAAAATAGTACATTCAGCATTTATTTTTTATTTTTTTTTTTTCAACTCTAGTTTTGATCCATCTGCCAAAAAATATTTATTACAAACATTATCTACCAATCAGAAGAGCATATGACTTCAGTGTTATACAGAAAGCTCTCCCCTAAATGGGCGGTCCCGGATGACGTATATTTATTTACTGAATTTACCCCTATAAGGGACTTTTCTACTTCTTTTCCCACTTTTTTGTAATAAACATGTAAGGTATCCAATTTTTAAGTTCCAGTTTCAATACAACATTCATAAATGCTGAGTTTGTAAAGATAGAGCAAAATTTATACTACAGCCCATACTGCGGCCAATGTATATTTGGTATATAAAGTTGCACATTGACTGTTTTTAAAAGAATGGTGTAAAATACTGTGTTTAATAAATATGAATTGTTTTCTGTGTTTGCTTTGACCAGTATTGCAAGTATACCTAGAAACTAAAGACTTGGTGTACTCTTAGTTAATTTTTTCCTTATATGGAAGTTTTCGATTAAATACCCTGAAAAGAGCACAGAAGGACTTTTTAAAGGCTTTTTTAAGCAGTTTGATACCAAATAAAACAACAATTATGTTTCATTATACTAAATCTGTGTTTTAATTACTTGTAAAGTTCACAAAATGTCATTGACAATCACTCTGCAGAAATTCCTGTTACCCCAACATCAGGATGGATTCTTCGCCAAAACTAGACAACCAAAACTGAAGTAGAAAAAAGTGCCAAATATGAATAAATAAGTCTAAATATAACCAAACTTTGCATTTGGAAGATTAAAGTAACAATTTAAAATATTTAAAAGCCATTATTTAACAAAAAATATCCAATTACACACATTTCAACACTAGTTTCCTAGATGAAGGACATGTAATCATGAAAAGTTGTCTAGTATAGTTTTTAAATAAAGAATCGCAATGCGTTATGTGAAAATAAATGAATATCTTTATGTGGTCAGATTATTTGAGTGTTAAAATACTAGAAAAGTGCTTATTTACCACTTGTTCTACAACTTAACATGGGGAACACAGCTAAAAAAAATCACTATGTCAAAGGGAGGTAATCTATTTTTTCATATGATTTTATATATATTATGAGGAGAAATGTGTGCAAAATGTGATGTAAATGGGGAGGATATTTGTGCCTTTCATTGATATCATAACTCTAAAGTGTCATTTCTATTGTTTCTTTAAATCTGCACACAAAAACTGATTTTTAACATATACCCCATGCTTCCTCTCACAGTACACTCAGTGCATCCTGAATAGCCGCGGCTAAGATAGAAATTTGTGTAAAAAACAACTTCAAATCGTTTCAAAATCCTTCCATTACATTAAAATGTACAGGAAATGAGTTTGTGGATTATTGTGTGGCCTTGGACAAGTACAGTGAAAGAGTGCATATTTTTCTATAGTGGTAAATTCAGTAAAAAATCTCCCATTGACTTTAATGCTAATCTATGTATGGAATTAAATTTATACCTGATTTACCTTTAGAAATTGGAAACTTTCATATAACATTCATAAAAGTAAAAATGTAGCCCTATCTTTTGCACTAATAAAAACATAGGGTCATGCGGCATTTTTGGGCATTCACATAGCCTTGTTTACAAACAATGTAGATTCGCACTGAATTCCTATACTGACCCCCATTATTTTTCAACCCTGTAGTAAAAAAAAATTAGTACATTCAACATTTATTTTTTTATTTTTTTTCAACTCTAGTTTTGATCCTTCTGCCAAAAACTATTTATTAAAAACATTATCTACCATTCAGAAGAGCATATGACTTCAGTGTTATACAGAAAGCTCTCCCCTAAATGAGCGGTCCCTGATGACGTATATTTATTTACTGAATTTACCCCTAATAGTCCACCAGCAGAGGCATCGACCTGTAAAAGTCTTATAAAATCTTTGTTATTGTTTTTCATAGTTTTTGAGAACTGAAACTTGTCAATGATAAAGCTAGCAAAAGTTAAGGAAAAATATTTTCCCGCCAAAATTTCAAAAGCTAATATCTCGAAAACAAGCACTTTGACCTATATATTTTTTTTGTTCCTTATGCAACCCCTATCAATATATACTAGTGTTATGAAAAGCTTGTTATTTTGAAAGTGAGTAGTAAACCTCCTAAAGTAATTTGATGAACCGAGTTCTGATTTACCTCATGTAACTGAAGTGTATTTCACTATTTATTCATTTTTGGAGAACAAATATAATAAACTTTAAACTACTTTTTAATAGCATTTTCTACTCGTTTGAATCATCGTACGACACTATTTGACAGAAATATTCCATTTAATTAAAAAACACCTTTATACTATCTTTCATTACTAAATCGTTAATGCATTTACTGTTACATATTTATGGCATGTTATGGGTATGGGTTTTGTATATTGTTGAAGGCCGTATGGTGAACCATAGTTGTTAATTTCTGTGTCATTTTGGTCTCTTGTGGACGGTTGTCTCATTGGCAATCATATCACATCTTCTTTCTATATTAATCAGATATATCGTATGTAACTTGCCAGAACCTCAACACTGGTTACAAGGTGAAGGTCCTTCTGAATGTTTATTTTCTAGAAACAACATTATTTGGATTCAATTTCCTTTACTTTCTTCGTTTTTACAAATAATTGTTAAACAATGATAACTGACGTTGAATCTGATTAAGTAACAAATATATTAAACAAATAACATTTAACGAAAGTGAGATGTTTTGCAAGGATATTCATTTCGTCTATTCAAAATTGTCATAGACTTTCATATATTTGTGGCATGTATACGTCAATGGTATTATATGTTTTGTCACTATCATCTAGTACACTATGTCTCAAGATAATGGTTATGACAATTACATCGACTCGATCACAAAATGAGTAACAGCTGTCGGTAATATATCACAACCTTTTTGATATATAACAATTACTAATCAAAATATATCATAGTTGAGCAAAGAGTAAAATTGATGCACGCAATACACAGACCAATGTATTGTTTGTTGTCAGAGATGAATTCTATTGAGGTACCAACGAAGGAAGAACTTATGAGTATTTTAATATACCGAAATCATATTATCTCGTGTTAATGAAGTGTCGAACATACATATTCACAACTCTTTGACAGATTTAATTTACATGTATATAATAATATATTTGAGGATAATATATTTCTCGTTTCTTGTTTTTTATAGATAAGACTGTTGGTTTTCCTGTTTGAATTGTTTTGCACAAGTCATTTTGGGGCCCTTTATAGTTTGTTGTTCGGTTCGATCCAAGGCACGTGTTTTTGACTGTTCTTTTATCTTTATTGGTTTACTTTATACCCATTGTGGCTAAGACATGTTAGAGAGAGATTTTCCCATTGACACTCGAACCACATGTTATATCTTTATATATTATATTTTATAGTAAACTTGATTTGAACATGTCCTTATCACGAGAACGTCGTTGGACTGCTACATGAAAATAAAACAAATATCTTTTAATCTTGAGATGTTTATCATATACAATTTCGAAAAATAACAATGATTTTATAATATTCCTCAATGTTTAAAGCAAATATATGAAGAATATAGGTTGTTTGTGTATCTTGTAATTGTCTTCACAACTTTGACTACAAAACAAATAACAGACCCAAGTGTCATTGTATCTGTAAGTTTATTGGTTCATTTTATTTGTCACTTGAGTAATAATATTTTGTATGACATTTACTTCGCTCATAAGATACAGCCTTTAATCTATACGATGCATTTGAAAAAAAAATCCTCTGATTAAAATGATACGGGAACAACAATGTTTGACATTCATAACACATCGTTAAACTTTATATCTGAACGATAGTAAGACATATAACCGAAACGTTTTGATAAACTATGCTTTTAAAAATATCATGGACAATTCATTAGCTGATTACAAATATGTATGACTAGAATTTTCTCTCGGTAATTCCTTCTCATAACTGTGACATAGCAACCACGATCTTGAACTACTGTCAAAGACACCTACATTACCTCACAAAATTAACTGGAAATGCACTTGTTGCATGACATGCTATTGATTCTGAACTAAAAAATAAAACTAAATATATTAGCATGAATAATATGATTGAGTATTCAACTAATATGTTGTCAAGATTTTGTCCATGAAATATCCTAAAAAAAAGTCCGGGAAGTCTATATATGTCATCCTCTTTTTGCCTTTATCTATATCTTGGACTATGAAAAGAAGTGTCAAAGACAATCTAAACATCATTTAAGTTATAAAAATCTTTTACTCAACTATGTAATCGATATCAAATGTACATCCAAGCCAAACTAGTATGAAAGCTATAAAGAAATGTAACAATGTTTAATGTCTATCGAAATCACGTTCATCTTTGAATCCGTTTTTTCTGGGAAATTACATGTTCATTTCAACTATAAATTTTGTTCTTCAAAGTGTAAAACGGAACAAAGATTTGAATAAGCTTGTAAATTGAAGAAGTACTGTTCATGAACTTCATAAAACATTCGACTATGGCATCGATTGGCATTGAAACGTGAAGCCTTGCAAAGTAAAACGGAACAAAAACATTTCAATTAGCTTTTGATTTAATAAAGTACTTTTCATGAACCTAATAATTCATCAGACTATTTAGCGAATCCTGATAGAAGCCCCGGGGAAGTAATATATTATGCTTTTAAACACAACAATGATTTATACATTGTACAGGGTGAAAAGGACATGCTATTATAGAATCCTATAACACAAACATTATAAGACATAATCTATGCGGAAGTAATTACAGATTGCACTTTGTAAATACAGCTGTCCACAAGCCACGCCTCTTTAGGGGAAATATCTTATATTCATAAATATTTTGTTTTGTTAACGTACTGGTCCCCAGATATGATCTCTATGTTTCATGGCATAGAGAAATAACTTGGAAATGTTACCAGACTGAGTATAAAAACATATTGTAGCGGTGAAAAATGAATTTTGAGGAATACCCAAAGTGAAAGAAGTGAAAATACAGAAGTTTTAATACTTAAAAGTTCCGGGCATATTAATATCAAAAATATGCCGTACAAACCTATTTTTACCTAAATGAATAAATAAGTAGTGCATATCAACTTTCCGTCCTAAGATATATTTGTTTTATGAATATTCATAGTAAAAGTGGCAAAGCTTTAGTCGCACAGAGAGTTCATATGAAAAATTGCATTGTCTGTATTTACAGCAGTGCAACCTGTTAGACGTGAAGTATTTAAAATTAAACAAATGATTGGATTGATACTCTTACAATTTTGTTAGTAATTCGTTATCTGAAGATATCAACTGTTACTATTTTTTATTATCAGTTATATAGTGTCCTGGTGACCTAATATGGTAAATAAGGGGTCAGTTAATTCCATATGGGGCGAGAGAGAAACACACTATGTAACAAATCTATCTTTACAACTATCGTAACATGTGGTATTTGAACTAGTGACATACCAAAGTGAGCAGGTCTTCATACTGTTAGCATTTAGAAACTACTGCTATTGATCATACAAAAACAATAAATATTTCAATCTTGCATCCTCAATTTCTACGTCTGTTGCAACATTTTAAGATTTTTTCTCAGTACCGTTTTGATTTTATAAAGGAACGTTACACCACTACTAACAGTGCATTGAAATAAGCCCGCCTACTTACCTAGCATGGAATATAAACGCGGTTGCTTTGAACCAATCATATACCTAGAAATGTATAGGAGGTAAGATAATGAAATTTACATAGATTAGATTTATTTTCAAATGTGTTTTATCTTGAGCTAAGAAGCGAAAGCGACATCATCCACCATCAAATTGTATCTGCAAACCATTTTCCATATATTAGTATAGCCTGATTGACGGATAATAAAGCAGTACATACTGTTTTAAATGTCACAACAGGAGTACTATGATGTGCATTTTAAAACAAATCAATGTTTTTATAAAACAATATTGAAAAGAAAATATAATGGGATAAAATTGGAGAAAATATGTGCAGTTTTATAGGTATGGTCATTGAAAAGAAGGGAAAAAACCGTCTCCTATTGAAGATAGAAAACAAGACGGAAGAGAAATGGCCGTTTCGACATCCTTCTATCTATCAAAGTAAAATGTGTTTAAAATATAGCTTTTGCAATGCTTTAAAGAAAACCTTCGTTAAATATGCCCGCCTTGTGTTTAATAATACGGATCTGAACTTGTATTCCATATTTTGACTATTTTATTTATTATGTCTATTTAGTTCACGCATCACTGTAGATATAACGGAATTTGATGAGACTGTCAACAAAGTGAGTGAGTTAGCGCTACAAAACCAGGTTTAATCCTCCATTTTCTATATTTTATAAATGCATGTACCAAGTCAGCAATATGACAGTTCTCCATTCGTTTTTGATGAGTTTTGTCATTTGATTTTGCTATGGGATTATGGACTTTCGAATTAGATTTTCCTCTGAGTTCAGTATTTTTGTGATTTTACTTTTTAGTTAGCTGTTTATTGAATATAAATTATTTGCTTTTTAGGAATGAGACTAGGTTCCCTAAAATAGTTATCTGCATTTACAACACTACACTACAATCACACTACAGATAACAGACGAAATTGATCCTTATGAACACCTGAGAGACATCAGGATACAAGAAAAATTGTTACAAAATGTGTTTTCTTTCTTACAATCTTAATTATGATTTTAATATTTTCGGAAGAAATTTTTAAAACAAAACTAGAGCTATAGATTGAGAACTCATGATTCCTTCATTGATTATAATCAAATAAACTAAAATGTCACTAAGCATTATGTGTTGAGATATTAGTTTAACCGATTTTTGTTCATTTATGGTGCACTCAACTATTAAAAAAAACAATAATGCTATAACTTTGCAAAAGGTCATTTTCTTTTTATCAATTTTCTTGTCGTTACGTTACCCTCTGATTCCTTTATTTGTGAGTTATTCATTTCTCTATTTTTGCTACGGGCAATCTACAGAATATAGGTCACGTCAGATATTGGTTATAGCAGTGCAAACAGAGGGGAAAAAGATACCAGAGGGACACATAAACTCACAGATCGAAATCAAACTGACAACGCCATGGCTAAAACAATAACAAACATACAAATAATTAACAGTACACATACTGTATGTATAATTTTAGAAGAAAATCGAAAAAGGTGCAGTTATCACTTGTACTTTCTGAGATATTATTGAATGAATTTGATGAAAATTAGTAAATTCAGTCATACATTTATATTTTTTTGAGTTGAGTGACGTCCATTTTCACTGAACTAGTACACACTTATATTTTTTTTAGTTTGGTGACGTCCATTTTTACTGAACCAATACACATTTATATTTCGAAGCCAGCTTAGGACCAACTCTTGGTGCGGTATTTTCTCGCTGGTTGTCTCTTTGACATATGCCCCATTTCCATTCTCAACTTTTCTTTTAAACAGAAAATACATATTCGGCAACAAACGTTAAGAACTTGTCGGAAATTGAGAAATTTAAATACATCAGTGTTTCTCGATACTCATATGCAGTTCCCAGTGTTGGATTTCCACGCAAAATTCCATTTAAACACATGTGTATCCCCTTTATGCTTTGATGATACGTTTACGTCTCTATTAAGTCCGCAGAATACAATCAACTTTAATTACGCCAATTGAAAATTCTTCGCATTCAGTCAACCAAACATGATGGCGTTCAATCTTCAACTAATATAAAAGTTAGCATTCAAATAATAACAAATTTCTGTCAGAAATATATTGAGAAATTTTAGATTATATTCAAATTTAAGTTATGTACACTCTTTTTTTTTGTAACATGAGTATAAGGTGTTAACATCTAAACTTTCACAGAAATGTAAGATAAAATTGGAAAAGTTAAATGAGTTTTCTTCTTACAATTTTGATTGTGATTTTTATGTTTTCTGAAGATATTTGGAGATTTAGATTAATAATGCATGACTGCTTCATTGATTATAATCGAATAAACTAAAATGTCACTTAGTATTATGTGTTGAAATAATTATTTAACCGAAAAAAAATCATTTATAGTGCACTCAACCAATTAAAAATCCCAATAATGCTTTAACTTCGCAAAAAGGTCACTTTAATTTTATAACTTTGCTTGTTGTTTAGTTTTCCTCGGATTTATTTTTTTGTTCTTTCGTTATTTATTTATTTCTCTACTTTTTGTTACGGGCAAACTACCGTATATAGGTCACGTCATATATTGGTTACAGTAGCACAAACCGTATGCATAATTAGCTTAGCAGAAAATCGAAAAAGGTACAGTTAACTCTGATGATAACAATGAATTTGATTTCAATTAGTGAACTTTTGTAAAAACAAACAGTACATAAATCAGCAAAAAATACGTTAATAACTTGTCGTAAAATCATGTCATATCAAATTACAAATGTAATGATTTTGTGTACATACATTTCCTGTAGATAGATAAAATCATAGGGTGAACAACTTTGCTCATGTAATATAGCATACCAATAAAAAAAACCGTGATAATAAAATGTGGTTGAAAAGGTTATTCGTATGACAATTTGGTTGTGTTTTTGTTTTGAAGAGGCAACTTAAAGTTACAGTATTTCATTTTCCGACGATATCTTAAAAAAAAAGCAATTTTGAATTTGCACTTCAGTTTGAAGAACGCAAATAAGCTGTGTCTCGTAAATTGTGAAATTTGAATACATCAGTGTTTTCTCTTGATATTCATATGTTGTTCGAGTATTGGATTTGCATGCAATATCTCATTTAAACACATGCGTTTTGTCTCTATGCCTTGATGCTACGTTCACGTCTCTATTGACCCCGCACGTTGCTGCAGAATACAATTGACCAGTTTTGACGACGCCAAGCCAACATTCATTGCATTCAGTCAACCAAACATGAATGGCGTTCAATCTTCAACTAATATAGGTAAGTAAGCATTCCAATAATAACAAATTTTTGTCAGAAATATACTGAGAAATTTTAGATTATATTCAAATTCAAGTTATGTACAATAACAAAAAAATAACGAATTCCAAGGGATATAAAGAACGGAAAGTCTTTTATAAAATGGCAAAATCAAAAGATCAAAAACATCTAACGAATTGATAACAACTGTCATATTTCTGACAATCATTTCCTAATGTAGAAAATGGTGGATGAAAATGGTTATTCTAGTTAGCGAACCACTCTTATGTATGACAGTTGCATAGAATAGCATTATATAGACAAAAATGTTTGAGCAAAACAAAAAAAAAAATAGGTGAAAACGTCAAATGACTGATTTCAGATATAATAAAGCTGTGGAACTATCAACTCACATTGCAATATTTTTTAAGCTTAAGTTTTGCTACATCACGCCTTAGTTGCTGAAAGTCTTATCTGGTATAAGAGATGTATAATTCAAAGGCAAAATAGCTCTGATTCATTTTTTTATTATTATTATTCATCGTTTAACAAAGAACGCCGAAACAATAACAATCTGATTACGTGATAAACAAAATTAAAACATATAATCTGTTATCATTAACTTATCCAATTAAAACAAAATGTCTGGTATTATTCATTGTATCTATTGATCTGTTTTGCTATTGTTATATTATAGTTACTTTCTCTGTGTGTTGCAAATTAGTGTTATGTTTCTGTTGTGTCGTTGTTCTTCTCTTATATTGGATGTGTTTCTCTCAGTTTTAGTTTGTAAACCGGATTTATTTTTTCTCAATCGAGTTATGAATTTCGAACAGCGGTATACTACTGTTGCCTTTATTTGTATATACATATATGTCATGTATAAGTCAATGTCTCATGATAATGTCCTTTGATATTTACTTGATTTGTTAAATCATGAGCAACATATCGGATGCTATATGTGGAGCAGGATCTGCTTACCCTTCCAGAGCAACTGCGATCACCCTTAGTTTTTTTGGTGGGGTTCGTGTTAATCATACTTTAGTTTTCTATGTTGTGTCATGTGTACTATTGTTTGTCTGTTTGTCTTTTTTGTTTTTAGCCATGGTGTTGTCAGTTTATTTTCGATTTATGAGTTTGACTGTCTCTCTAGTATCTTTTGTCCCTCTTTTACATTAAATGGCGTATGCGTTTACAAGTACCAAGTCTGGAAAATGGCCATTGTTATATTATAGTTCGTTTCTGTGTGTGATACATTTGCATGTTGTGTTTTTGTTGTGTCGTTGTTCTCCTCTTATATTTTATGCGTTTCCCTCAGTTTTAGTTTGTAGCACGGATTTGTTGTTTTTTTTCTCTATCGATTTATGAGTTTCGAAAAGCGGTACACTACTGTTGTCTTTATTTACAATAGCACTTCGCCATTGTACAAATATATTTCAATAACTAAAGATATTTTGTTATTATAATCCTGGTAGCTTTGTAACTACAGTACTTGCAACCTTAGGCGTTACTGTTTGACGTGAACTTCGAATAGGTTGTTTTTTCATGAAATTAAAAGAATGTCAAAGAAATAATATTAAAAGTTTGTTCCCATTGTTTAGAATGACCAAAATTAATATTCTTTGTATTAAATATTGTACTATTTTATTTGTAATCAGTTATTTTTACCATCTTGAGACAAGTCTTCTAATTAGAATTGAGATATAATGAGAATTAAAATACTTAAACTTTTTTTGTGGAATAAGAATGCAGTTATTGATTTATTTTGATGCAAATTATTAACCGTCATATGATTTCAGTACTTTTTGTAAATCAGGATTGGCTGTTCTTCATAAAATATGCTTACTTTTAGGAAAAAGATATAAAATGTTTGTATGCGTTTCCTAAAATACAAATATTTCTTCATTTTACTTAAAATTATTGACCGCCATTGGATTTTTGTACTTTTTATAGTTGAGAATATTTTTTTTTCATAAAATTAAAATTATATCAGAAAAATCATACTAAAATTTTGTTCGCATTGTTTAAAATAATCAAAATTATTCTTCTTTTTATCAACAATGATACAATTTTATTTGAAATCAGTTATTTTTACCATCTTGAGACAAGTCTTCTAATCAGAATTCAGATATAATGAGAATTAAAATACTTAAACTCTTATTTTTGTGGATTAAGAATGCAGTTATTGATTTATTTTGATGCATATTATTAACTGTCATATGATTTCAATACTTTTGTACATCAGGATTGGCTGTTCTTCATAAAACATGCTTACTTTAAGGAAAAAGATATTAAATTTTTGTACGCGTTACCTAAAATGCAAATATTTCTTCATTTTACTGAAAATTATTGACCGCCATTGGATTTTGTATTTTTTTATAGTTTAAAATAGTTTTTTTGTTCATAAAATTAAAGGAATGTCAGAGAAATCATACTAAAATTTTGTTCGCATTGTTTAAAATAATCAAAATTATTCTTCTTTTTATCAAAAATGATACTATTTTATTTGAAATCAGTTATTTTTACCATCTTGAGACAAGTCTTCTAATCAGAATTAAGATATAATGAGAATTAAAATACTTAAACTTTTATTTTTGTGGAATAAGAATGCAGTTATTGATTTATTTAGATACAATTATTAACGTCATATGATTTCAGTACTTTTTGTACATCAGGATTGGCTGTTCTTCATAAAATATGCTTACTTTTTGGAAAAAGATATAAAATTTTTGTATGCGTTTCCTAAAATGCAAATATTTCTTCATTTTACTGAAAATTATTGACCGCCATTGGATTTTTGTACTTTTTATAGTTGAGTATATTTTTTTTTTCATAAAATTAAAATTATATCAGAAAAATCATACTAAAATTTTGTTCGCATTGTTTAAAATAATCAAAATTATTCTTCTTTTTATCAAAAATGATACAATTTTATTTGAAATCAGTTATTTTTACCGTCTTGAGACAAGTCTTCTAATCAGAATTCAGATATAATGAGAATTAAAATACTTAAACTCTTATTTTTGTGGATTAAGAATGCAGTTATTGATTTATTTTGATGCATATTATTAACTGTCATATGATTTCAGTACTTTTTGTACATAATGATTTGCTGTTCTTCATAAAATAATTTTACTTTAAGGAAAAAGATATTAAATTTTTGTATGCGTTGCCTAAAATGCAAATAGTTCTTCATTTTACTGAAAATTATTGAACGCCATTGAAATTTTGTACATTTTATAGTTTAGAATAGTTTTTTTTTCATAAAATTAAAATAATATCAGAAAAATCATACTAAAATTTTGTTCGCATTGTTTAAAATAATCAAAATTATTCTTCTTTTTATCAAAAATGATACTATTTTATTTAAAATCAGTTATTTTTACCATCTTGAGACAAGTCTTCTAATCAGAATTCAGATATAATGAGAATTAAAATCCTTAAACTTTTATTTTTGTGGAATAAGAATGTAGTTATTGATTTATTTTGATGTTGGTTTTCGCTTATTAATCGTTTCACATTTTTCATGTTTTTAAAGCCGACTTTACGGTATGGACTTCATCTTTGTTGAAGGTTGCACAATTGCCAATAACTTCTTATATCTACTTGATTTGATTGTCTCATTTGCAATCATACCACATCTCCTTTTTTCAAGATCTTAGAATCACACAGGTTATCATAAAAGTCAATCAGAGAGAAAACAAAAGAAGCGCGAATTCAAATATTGCAACACTGCTAAGAGGTAAGTGAAGTATGAAAAAACTAATATCGCTTATTGAATTTTGACTCCATGTTATAAATATAACATCATCAAAAAACTAAGAGTGACGGGTGAGAATCTCATGTCTGATAGTTTTAATTTCATCTATACATCAAGGGTGACGTTTTAGAATACCTCAAGGGTAACGTATTGAATACCTCGTGGATGACGAATTGGAATACCTCAGGGGTGACGTATTGCAATATGATAACTTAAATATCATCTACACCTCACGGATGAGAAATAAAAATGCACCGTACTTTGCATTCTTAATAAAACCAATACTTTTTCATTGACTGATACATGTTATAGAAGACTTCTTGTATATTTGAATAATGATGCATGAACACTTTTAGTAATCGGATACACAAATGCCTGAAATTGTAATCTCCCTTTTAGACTGGTGTATTTTGGTACCAATGTACTGGAAATATACGCTTTAAAAAAAAACGAAAATCAAACACCATCATTCATTGCAGCAATTTGTTTACGGTTTTAAAACGGTGGTGATAATATTTTAAAGAGGATAGTAAAATCTTCACATATTGATTCAAAATGAACACTTTTATCATTTATGCTCTCATTGGAGTGTCTAAGTAACCATTTACTCACATTTTTTGACAAATAAAATCATATAATCATTGATTATTTTTTTTTTTATTAAATAATTCAATATTCAAACATAAAGTTACAATATGATACTGAACCCCGAGGAAAATTCTATCGGAAAGTCCCTGATCTGATGACAAAATCAAATGACAAAACATATCAAACAACTGGACAACAACTGTCATATTCCTGACTTGGAAGAAGCATTTTCAAATGTAGAAAATGGTGGATTAAACCTGGTTTTACAGCGTTAAACCTATCACTTGTACGAAAGTTGCGTCAAATTTAATAATAATTTGATACTAATGCATGAACAATAGTTATCAAAGGTACCAGGAGTATAATTTAATACGCAAGACGCGCGTTTCGTCTTTATACGACTCATCATTAACGCTCAGATCAAAATAGTTATTAAGCCAAACAAGTTCAATGTTGAAAACCATTGAGGACCCAAAATTCCAAAATGTTTTGCCAAATATGGCTATGGTAATTTATTCCTGGGATAAGAAAATCCTAAGTTTTTCGAAAAATTCAAAGTTTCGTAACAGGAAATTGATTAAAAATGACCATATAATTGATATTCATGTCAACACCGAAGTGCTGACTACTATTTACAAAACAGAGACGTTCGGTAAACATGTTACAGATAAAGGTAAAAAGTCTACTTCGGTAGGTCACATTTGTGAAAAGGGAACGGGATTGTAAGTCAAGGAACATATCTGATATCATCTATATAACAGATATTCCATAACAGTGAAACAACTCGTGATTGCGTCCGTACAATTTATGAAGTGATGATTCAGTTTCTTAAAACATCACTATTTGGAAGCCGAAATCATCTCTTTCGTCTAACGTTTTGTTTTAAATCGACCCTCATAGTTAATGTCTAGATATAAATTTTACTCAAATGACAAAATCAAGTGCTCAAAGACAACAAAGCGAAGGGATATCAACTGTCATATACCTGCCTTAGTACAGGCATTTCCTATGTAGAAAATTGTGGGTTGAACATGGTTTTATAGCGCTAAACCTCTCACTTTTACGACAGTCTCATCAAATTCCGCTATATTTCCAACCATGCGTAAACAAAACAGATATGATAAATAAAATAGTCAAAATAGGGTTACAGCAGTCATCACTGTGTTACAAAACATACCAGCAAAAATGAAAGATAATGCAAACACATTGACGAGGTGTATAAGTACCGAGCCATGTCAAATGGATATCACAGAAAACAATCCAAACAGCAAAAGTAAACAATCTTAAAACAAACCGTTTTAATATTAATAATATAACAAAGACATATGAAAGAAAAATATAACACGTTGTTAAGATGAAAACAACGTTAGTATGCAGAATCTGTACATCAAGACCATCATGTATTATTTGTGCAGTTGACACGGATTATTATCTACAAGGACTTTGTGCCTTCCGATGAACTTTTTTAGGAAAAGGACGAGACGTTCTTTGACATACCCCTGGTTCATCAACTTTCTGCTCAGACACTGGTGACGTTTTACAAATTCTGAGTAGGAGCTGCAAACTCTTGAATATCGAATAAGTTGGGAAATGTATATCCCATATGCAGGTGAAGTTGGTATATTGCTACTAAGGTGGGGAAAATTTATAATTTAAAAATTAAAATCAACTCGTTTGTCATTGATTATTGTACTGTCCTAGTTTATCAAATAATCAAATAATCATGATAGTTTTGGTCTGATAATTAAATTTCACAATAAATATGGTCACGTTATCACATAGTATAAAAACCACATGAGGAGGCTCGTACTAATGCAAAGAAATAGCATGTACAACATCACAAACAAATGCTTGCACGGCTTCCTCCATTTTGGATTTTGAAGTAACAGATAACAGTTGGTCTAGATGTTTGATGAGATGTGCAAATTTTGAGAGAATAAAATTGAGAATGGAAATGGGGAATGTGTCAAAGAGACAACAACCCGACCATAGAGCAGACACCAGCAGAAGGTCATCAACAGGTCTTCAATGCAACGAGAAATTCTCGCACCCGGAGTCGTCCTTCAGCTGGCCCCTAAACAAATATATACTGGTTCAGCATGTTCAGTGATAATGAACACCATACTAAACTCCAAATTGTACACGTATGTAATTCATGTATAAGAATTTTGGTGTAAATATAGAAAATTATGTGTTTTATCATATTTACGGCTGTAATTTCTAAAACAAACCAACATATTTGTGTTTGATTCCTTTTTTTAACTCTGCTAAATAAGGGGAGATAACTCAGGTAAAAGAATTTTATAATAGACGTTAATTTGCCAATTTCAAAATGTAGCTGGCAAACATGTTCAGTGATTATTTTTTTATTCTCATCTGGAAGCTTGTTATGAGAGTTATCTTCTCTCATTTTAAACATGTAAAATTATATCATGTAGTTGTCTTTTTATCTAACGAAATTGGATTTTCCATGGATACATCTTAACAAAATCTGACAATTTTGCACAACATATAGCGCCTTTAAAAAAACGTCAGGTGACCAATACGTTTTATTATATTAAAAAACAACTTTTAGAAATTCCTAAAATAACAATCTAGGGGTTTTATTTGAGACGCCCCAGAAATCTTCATAGTATATATACTACTGATTTCTGTCCAAGAGAGTTGCAATCTCAGCTTGAAAGAGGTACAGAAAACAGCCATAAGAAAATCTAAAAAATATGCTTAGAATAAAGAAAAATATGTAAAAATAGAAAAAACAATTAACTATCCACAAAATAGTAAAGAGTAGATATAATGCTCAGCACGACTCTCAATGGGTGGTTGCCGGTTTAAGGATATGTACGCAGACCTTAAAGAATGATCCTCCTGTATCACACGTTGTATTGAAAAGTAAACAAATCGACTACATTCACAAGAGGTGAGATCCAAAATGAGGCAAAGTATAATTATTTATTTACTAATTGATTATTGATGGATATGTAATATAACACATATGCTTAATACAGGTTAACTGTATGTATCCATTCGGTAATTAAATCTGATTTAATGCTACTGATTTCAGCGCAAACAGTCCTTTTTTCTGATTTAGGCTTCATCAATACGTTGGTGACCAAACGTAATGAAAACTAAACACTTACAAATTACAATTAAAAAACATAAAACATAAACACTGCATGGTGTCCTTTACTACATAAATATTGGTTCACTTTCTTCGAAAACCATTCTCTAACACGGTTAATGCACTGTACTTTTAGAAATCTTCTTTTGATATTAAGATTGATTTTATTTTATCAACTTCATCACTTTTATCATGTTTTAGTATTAGCTTTTAGTATTAGCCATGACTTTTAGTATTAGCCATGACAGATAGTTATTTTTGTGTGTTAATTTACTGAATTATTATTCCTTTCAACCACTTTGCTTATCTTAACATCCTCGTAAATTCCTTTCTAAATCATTAAGAATCGTCAAAGAAGAAATTTCTATGTCCATAAACTAAATAAAACTTGTAAATACCGTTACTTTTTCAATAAATATTTTTCATATCTCCTATTAGGGTTTGAATTATGGCTAATTTTCAATTATTTTTGCAATAATATCATTTTCAAAAGAAAATTTGTAACCATCCTTCATGGTCCTTATCTATTTTAATTGGAATTCAAGACCTTATTAGAACTTAGATATTTCAAACAATGTTTAAGAGAGAAAATATATGTTTATTAATAGTATGAAAGTATTAGATGTAATCATGATGAAAACCAAATTTTTACAGAATTACTTAAGCAGACTTTCCTGTAGTTGCTATCTAAATGTGTGACTAAAAGTACATGTCTTGATGCAGCTTAATTGCAGCGGTTGTCTGATATTTATGATGTTGTTTATTAATTTTGAAATTATAAACAGACTAAAGTTTTAACTCCTTCAGGCGAAGTTGGATTTTATTGGCTATTTTTAAGATATTATTTTGTCGTAAAGCTCTTCAACTGTTTCGTTTAGTACCACTGCTGTTTGACTATCAGTCCCTGAGGCTATCATCAGCTCAGTCGCTACTGATATGCGTTATAACAAGCCTTTTAGAAATTGTCCGTAATGAAGAATCTAAGGTTTCAACTCCCTAATGCAAAGTTAACATTAGAAGCATTTGGCTATATTTAAGGTATTTTATCATTGTTTATTGTCATATAGCTTATATATATGTGTGTGTGTGTGCTTATTCATCCTCATCTTTAAAATATTTGGTTTTGCGTGCCTATGGTGAAGAAAAAGCGCTTTGGACACATGGAATTATCTAACGTGTTGTTTTCATTTTTTTTTTTTCACATAATGGAATAATTTATTTGCATGCAAAAAAAATCGAGACTAACATGACTAAAGAGGACAACATTGGAACATGTAGATGTATGGCTGCAACGAAAATGATAATTTATAAATGATTTTAAATTTCTGATGATTTCGGTATTAAAAAAAACCAATAAAGGATCATGCATGTGGTTTTGAAAGTCATCTGTATTTCTGTCAGTGTTTAACATATACACTACTTTTATACATTCTGTAAGTCTTTACCAATTGCACCATCATTATAATTATTTGGGAAAAAATCTTCAGCTTTGACAAAATTTCATTTCTAAACATTGTACATGAGTTATGGCTATTTTTTACATCTCATGTTAGGATCCTCAAAAATATAATAACTTGTGATGAAGCAAAAGAGGTCATAATTAATTGAAATAAACGGTCCTAGAAACTTATCTATGAGGTTCAACTAGCAATCAAACCAGTTAAAATCCACAATTTTCCTACATATGAAGATTTTGTACTTAGTCGGAAATATAACAGTTGTTATCCATTTGTTTGATGTGTTTCAGCTGATGTTTTTGCCATTTTATTGTGACTGTCCGTTTTGATTTTTCCTCGGAGTTTGGTATTTTTGTTATTTTAATTTTCCTCAAAGTAAGCAACAATCAAGATATGTTAAGACTACTTTTCGATTTCAAATAAAATTTGTTTTAGAGCAACAAAATTAAAAAATAGATACAACAATGTTTATTACATAGAGAAACCGAGTTTTATACTGCGGTGAACGAGGCAAAGGATATGTTATAATCTGATAGTTATAATCTGTTAAATGTCATAAACTACTAGATTATGATCTTAATTATTGGTTTTCAAATCACTAACGTGCTTCTTAATATTATTGATGGCTACTAGAAGGTTTTCACAGGACAGGATGATAGATCAATTCGGTATATCATCCGTTTGTTGATAATACAAAACAATAGATATCGGGCAATCTTACAAATGGCGAATTGCAAAGACTTCAACCACGAACGGTAATTCATTTTAACGTAATGCATAACAATATATTCTGAGACTTTATAAAGATAATAAAAATGATTGCTCACACACAATTACGGGTTATGTCCTCTCCTATATTGTATGATGGTATGATATGCAACCCCTAGCAGGAACGCATCGTATGGAACGCCGGAACTGTCTTATAGTACAAATATTTAATGTGTTTTGTCACTTTGCCTTGACGTCCTGTCATTTCTTCTTTATGTTATGTGCATGTGCCTTTATTTCCTGACACTGCATCTCTGTGTTATGTCAAATTAATTTTTTGTTTGGTCAAACATTTGTATGATATGTCATTGCTAAACTTTGTTGTGTGCAATAGGCATTACATTATGTTGTAACTACTATATATTCTGTGAATACCATCAAACTTTATGATCAACCACCTTTACATTCTTTCATATTTTCTCTATGTCATGTCTATTCTTCCTTTACGTAAGTCAGTTAATAATTGTGTTCTGTCTCAATTGTAATTGTTTGCTGAATATTCTAAACGTTTTGTTTTCATACATCTTTTTTCTTTGAAAACGTCATGATATTATAGTCTAATGGCTTTATGTTGTGTTTATACATATGTATCTACAGTGAAAAGCATAATACATCATGGTTAAGTTCATATGCGCTTTGCCGAACAATTGATACTCTCTTTTAGCATTCATTACATCATGTACACACGCCTTTTACATTATGTTCAAACACCTAATACATTATGTGCAAACACTTATAACGTTATGTGCAAACAACCTATACGTTTTGTGCAAACATCGTTTATGTTCTGTATACGTTTTGTGCAAACATCGTTTATGTTCTGTATGTTATGTGCAAACACCTATTACGTTATGTGCAAACACCTATTACATTATGTGCCAACACCTATAACGTTATGTGCAAAAAAGAAGATGTGGTATGAATCCCAATGTGACAACTCTTCACAAGAGACCACATGATGCAGAAATTAAAAACGATAGGTCACCGTACGTACGGTCTTCATCAATGAGCAAAGCCCATTCCGCACAGTCAGCTATTAAACGGCCCCGAAATGACAATTGTTAAACAATGTAAACCAAAACATTAGCGGCTTAATTTATGTACCAACAAATGAACTAAATACAAATAAGTAACACAACAACAAACGACAATCACTGAATTATGAGCTCCTGACTTGGGACAGGTAGATATAGAACATGTAGAATGTGGCTGGGTTAAGCATTTAAATGGGGGCCGAACCTTCCCCTTAACATGGGACAGTGGTGTAACAGTACACCATAAGAACAAATTATAAAAGATAGTTGAAAAAGGCTTAACTCATGAGTTGGATACACATAGAAAAACATCTAAAAAACATAGAGTGGACAAGGACCAGTACTTGTACGTCCCAACGAAAAAAGCATACTAAGTACAGATCTGAGAGTGCTCGCAGTTATTAACAGCCGTTAGTTCAAAGTTCCCATTGTTTCTCCCGACTGCAACCTCGAAATATAAATATAACAGGTGTCAAGTTGATTTGTTATTACCTTCCCAGTAGTCCATTCTAGCGAGAAACGTGTACCAGTTTAATGGTACCAATGCCATGACGTTTCCCACGTTTTATGTAGCAGCTAAGGAATCCTGCATTTTTTTTAGATTTTATTGTCGTTCATTTCCCATAACAGTCGTGTATATTATTCTGAATAAGATTTACTATTCCCTCCGTCCCTGACAAGGCGCGTTGAGACGGATGGGTGTCCTGAAAGGGGAGTGGTCAGCTGACCCTCCCCTCTTATCACAAACTTTTTAAAAACTATCCGGGATTATAGGTATACGTAAGTTATCGCAACTGGCCCCCTTTTTTTGTTGAAATTTCATTATTTAAAATCCAAGAATTAAGATTATTTCTAAAAAAGATAGTGTCTCATCTTACAAAAAAGCAATGTAACTTTTCTTTGTTAGTGTGTGAAAATTATTAAATACCTCTCTTTTGAAAAAGGTAGATATTTTGTTATGGAAATCAGAAGTGTTTGCATCAGTTTAAGCGATTTTTAATTATGAGCGGACGCGAGTACCTTGAAGATCTTTCAATGTGTCGTTTGGTGGAAGTAAATAACTTACTGATTTCAATATATTCGTGGTACTCGCGTCCGCTCATGTCAAAAATTCAATAATTCTACACCAAAATATCCGTTTTACGGATAAGTCGATAATATGTGAACCAAGGACCTAAACGAACTTGCATTTCCAAATGTGTGTGAGTATTTTATTTTAACTCAGGTGTTCTTCATTGAGTTACAAAACTAAAATGCCGGAGAAAAAAAAGCTTTTATGTTATTTTTGAAGTCGGTGAATTTAAAGGAACATATATTTTTTAGTGTCACTTACACTGTCAGTGTTGACAATCAACAACAAGCAAACTCTACATTTAACAAAATTAAATGAATGTATAACCTATCAAATTATAACCCTTTTTATCCGTGTAAATACGGTATTTTAAATGTAAATGGAAATTTAGATCGATTGCACGTGGAAACAACATTTGAACGGAGATTGCCTCCCCTGTCAATGAATTTTAAAGGAAATTGTTTGTAATGTTTCTTTTTAGATAATTTTAGAGATACAAAAACTGAATTGATTAAATAAATAAAATAGTTAATGTTTCAAATATATAACATGTCTAAAATAGAAATGCTGATATGATTAGATAAATTTTTGCAAACTTTCAAAAAGGATATGCTCATATTGTAAACCTATTAAAAAATAAAAAGACAAATATAAGACTATATATGAATCTCAACAGATTAGCAAAGGCCGACTTTTAAAGTTCCTACAAGGCAATGTATATGCATGCCTCATTCAATATCATCAAAAGTGCATTCTATTATACGCGGATGTATCATTTACTTGCAGAACATTGACAATCAAATATGATCAAAGTTTCAGTTGTGAAAAAAGAAAGTTTTGATACAATCATTTCTGTGACTATTCTATTTCTTTTCACTTTTCTGTTTTAGAATCTTCCTTCTAATTAAAAAAAAGAAGAAGTGGTTATATGATAAAAAAGGCACTTGATAATCCATAAAAGGATATTATTACTAATTTTGATAAAAGAAATAAATTCGATCTATCATTTTCAGGATAGCCTAAAGATAATATGTTAATTTTTAATTGATTTATATTATTTTACATATTTATCTTTTGACTTAGATCACCAAAGCAACTAAGGAAAAATAATGACCAAATTTCAATTATGAACAGTTCATTTATTATGGCAGATAGCTTTACATAGTTTATCATTAAATGAACAACAGAAGAATCTGTTTTATAAAAATATATTTATTAAAGTAAATCATATACGGTGAAATACAGTATAGAATATCAGAGCTAATAGCTATTTAAGGTACTTTGGATCTTAAGCAAAAAGTGTAAAATTCGACCAAATTTGATCCCTAAAACATTTTGTTTGTAGAAATATAGCCAAAACATGACTAACTACACTGAAAGATTAGGTATTTAGCTAATCATTAATGAAAAAACATCTCTGGGTAATCATATTTTAAATTAACAGCGGATAATTCAAATTGAGTCATATTAGGGATGTTAACTATTCATGAAGGTCAATTTTTCATATGTTAGCTATCATACCAGACAATTTCAACCATATAAACCAACTAACATGTTATATTGATGTTGGTGTTTGTTGAATATGTTTGTTCAAATGACTGACCTATGGTTGACAATCTAAAAAAAACTTAATGCAAACCTTAAAAAAAAGGGGAAGGGTGAGGTAGTGACATAAATTTCTTTTTTTTTTGCACAAAAAATTTAGAAATAGAGAGGCACTAAAATCAAAGACTTGGTATGATTTTCTTTAAATACAGAGATAAACAAGATGGGTTCATTACTAGGTTAATTATATTTATGGAAAATTTGTGGGTTTTATGTTAAAAATTGAGGATTTTGAGAATCAATTTATTTTACAGGGTATACTTTGAGCAATCTAATTAAAAACCGATCTCTCATGCTCCCGTTTTCTGATATGTCGCGAGCTCCCACGCGACATATCAGAAAACGGGAGCATGAGAGATCGGTTTTTAATTAGATTGTACTTTGAGTAATTAAGTAAAAACTCTTTTGAATCTAGACTGAACATATAACATGTCATTTTTCTTCTTCAATTTAATTTAAAGGAAAGGTTAGAGGACAAAATATTACATCTTTGTTGAAAAACCGTAATTTTGTGATGAAGTCTACTTTAGGCAGATGCTAATTTTAATAAGTATCAGTGTCAGTGCTAATGGTGTTCTTTCGTATCCATACTTCAAAACTTTTCAAGAAAAAGTTTTCGGTATTTTCTTTTTAGTGTTTTTTGTTGTTGTTATATATAGAGACAATTGCTGATTGCCTTTATAGATACTTATCGTCTTTGGTCCAACATGATAAGTTACGCATGTTTCAAGTTTTTTAACTTTAAATTGCTTGAACTATAAATCATTTTGTATTGAAGGTTTGAACCAATACCCATTTGATTTCACATCAATATATGTATAATACCCATGATACAGTTGTAAAAATATTTTTAAACAATATATTTTATAAACAAGAATAAGAACTATAGAGGCTCTTAAGAAAGGACTATTTTATAAGGAAAATATTCATATGAAATATTTATTTACATATATACCCTAACAAAGGGGGATTTTCAGAGTTAACTACAATGACTAGAATTCCTCTATTGGCAACTTTCTGCAACATTTACCCAAGAATTGTTTTACACCATTTTGTTGACAAAACATCCATAATTTTATATTTTAGTCTTTTATGTGAGGATTTCTGGCTTTTCGGTAAAATCAGATGTAACAAATGACAGAAATCGGCAAAAATCATGCCGATTTTTGTGTTAACTGGACCACCTTATGTACCAAAAAAAATGTTTTTATTCGGAAAATGTGTCAGTTAGCAGTTTGAATGATTGAAATCGTCTCTTATAGCAATGAAAATAACAAAAAATGTTATGCCTTATCTCATTTTTACCATAAAATACAATGTTAGCCATTTCTCCTTTCTTAATGATATATACATATGATGTCACGTTGTTTCCATGGCAACCAGACTATACAGATTTTTTTCATTTTTTTTTTCTTTCTTTCTTTAATTTGACTGTTAGTTTGGACCATTGCAACTTAAAAAAAGTAATCGAAAAAAAATAATCCGGCCAAAATTTTTCATATTTGGTCTATTATTACAGAGAATTGATGTTAAATATTTACACTATAAGACAGTTCCGGCGTTCCATACATTGTGCTTGATATTCATATGAGAAAGACATAATCTTTCAAACAGTTTAATCGAGGTCTGCTACTTGCATAACAGTAACTGCTAATAGTCCTTTGTTAATGTATTTATAATCGCTATTTTTGTGAGTTTCTTTTGATACCTATTCTGACATCGAGCTTGGACATCTTGGAAATTGAGTTTTACTATGCGCAATGCTGTTTGTTTGTCTTTTTCTACATAAGTTCGAGGTATAGCGGAAGAGTTGAGACATGTTTGATCCCGCCGCATTTTGCCCCTGTCCCAAATCAGCAGCCTCTGGCCTTTTTTAGTCTTGTTTGATTTTTACTTTTAGTTCATTTATAAATTTTGGAGTTAAGTATCATGTTCATTATCACTGAACAAGTTTGTTTAGGGGCCAAATGAAGCACGCCTACGGGTGCTGATTTTGTTGCTGTGTTGAAGACCCATTGTTGGCCTCCAGTCGTTTTCTGCTCTTGGGTTGAGATGTAGTCTCTTTGACAAATTTCCCATTTCCAATCTCACTTTTACAATCTCACAATCATATATACTCTCAACATAATTGAATTCTATGCGACTGTGAAACAAGTGAGATATTTTTAGCTTTAAAAACCATTTTCTACATAAGAAAATGCCTATTTTAATTCAGGAGTAATGACAGTTGTTATCCTTTCCTTTGATGTGTTAGAGCTTTTGACTTTGACGTTCGATTAGGGACTTTTCGTATAGAATTTTCCTCGGAATTTGGAATTTTTGTGATTTATATTTTTTATTAACAGGGTTGTCCTCTTTGACCGTGTCTCAATCAAACAAGTAATATATACAACTAAAATAATGAGGTCCAATTTGTTAGCCGGCACGACATAAAAACGACGAATCAAAAGAAATTCAACTTGATGTATTTCTAATAATGGACAATTACTTTGAATATGACATACACAATTCCAGGTCCTTTTGTTTTCCATATAATAAAAAAAATACATATGACTAACCAGTTCCAGGATAAATCCGATACCAATACAAAATTAGGTGTGACATAATATGTCTCTTCCGCCTCCGTCGGCTGCACCTGCAGTAAACAAAGTATTTGGGATTTCACGTGAGATGAAATTGATTGTGTCAGGTCCCTTTATATCAGATTGATACTCACGTTTGCATGTTTTTACATCACTTCAGTTTTTAAATGTTTGGATAAGATACTAGAGCGTTCCTTGAGATGATAAATTCAGAAAAGTCTTTTATCATATTTTACATTATTGCTAACATATTCATTTACTTTAGATATTTTAATGAACATGTAAAAAATACTTGATTTTTTTCTTTTGTTCTCAAAAAATAAAATATGTGTTCTATATCTTCAGTAACTTCACTGCAGAAAGTACATTTATCGTTTTGTTTTATTTTTGTCTTAAATAAAAATTTATTTGTGCCCAATATTCTGTGTATTATTCTATATTGGAACCAGTGGAGTTTTGAGCTTTTTGTGGAGTAAAAAGACATATTATGCACAGTTTTCCAATCAAAATTTTTGTTGAGTGTTAAGGACCATTTTTCTTCACATCTAAGTTTAGTACTGCTTTTTTCAAATAAAACATTATACATATCTTTCGAGCCTTTTCTTGATAAAAAAATATTCTTATATTATTTGGCATAATTGGTCCTAGTGTTTTATAACAGTTGTTTGTGGATATATAGTTTTTTAAAGCCCTTTTATATGATTTTATTGATGAAATGACCCCATTATAAGTAAGAACGTTTGACTTAATTTTATAAATGTTTCGGAATTGTTGAAAAGTCATTAGTTTTCCCTCATCGTTTAATAAATCATTTATCAAAAAGATCCCTTTATCTATCCAGTCTTTATAGAAAATGGATGTTGTTCCTATTTTTATGTTTTCATTATTCCAGAGCGAATCTGATAAAAACTCCTCTTCATTTTTTGGTATGAATTTATTTTGTAAATCTGTCCAAGCTTTAAAAACTTCTTCCCAAAAAGGGTTTTTACATCTTTTTGTTGGGCCTAAATAAACTAGGTTTTCAATACTAATTTTTTCAGAACTTTCTAATAGCTTATTTATTTTTGGGTTGTTTTTCAACAACCGTCTTATCCAAGTTAGTTTCAATCCTTTTATATATTTGTCAATATCTATCATTTTCAGCCCTCCTAATTTGTGTTCAGAACATAATATTTCTCTTTTTATCTTGTCAGGTTTGTTTTCCCAAATAAATGAATAAATTTTGTTAGTTAGTTGTTTTAAAGTATTTTTGCAAGGTGCTTGTAATGTTAAAAACAGATGGTTCAAATTTGAAATAATTAGTGTCTTAATGATAGTTATTTTTCCAACTGGTGTTAATGTTTGTTTAGACCAAATTTTTATTATATTTTCAATTTCTTTAATTCTTGGACCATAATTCAACAGTTCCATTTCATGCAAATTGACAGAAAAGTTTATTCCTAGTAATGTAAACCTACTGGAACCCCATTCCAATCCCCATTTTACACACATTGTGTCTTGACTATATTTTTTTTGCCTATCCACACCACCTTTGTTTTGTCCAAGTTCATATGGAGACCAGACATTTCAGCATATTTTTGGAGTAAGCGAAGAGATGCATCTAGAGATTCAGTTGTACCGTCAAGTATTATTGATGTGTCATCTGCATATTGGGAGATAAGATACTCTGTGTCATCAATTTTAATTCCTTTAATTTCTTTGTTCTTTCTGATTAAAATTCCTAGAATTTCAGCACATAAAAGAAAAATATAAGGTGATAAAGGATCCCCTTGTCTACAGCCTCTTTGAATCTGAAAGAAATCTGATAAATAAAATTGAGAAAGGAAATGGTGAATATGTCAAAGCGACAACCACCCGACCATAGAGCAAACAACAGCCGAAGGCAACCAATGGGTCTTCAATGTAGCGAGAATTCCCGCACCCGTAGGTGTCCTTCAGCTGGCCCCTAAAATATGCATAATAGTACAGTGATAATGGACGTCATACTAAAAAACAGTTTTGGGATACTGATGATCTTATATTTGTGTAAAAACTCTTTATCCAAAGTTTTATAGAGGGTCCAAAATTGAAAAAGTCTAATACTTCATTTATGAATTTCCATGATACCGAATCAAAAGCTTTTTCAAAATCTATGAGAAGGAGAAGACCTGGCAAATCATTTACCTCTGTATAGAATAAAATATCATATATGAGACGAGTGTTTTCTCCAATATATCTTCCAGGAATAAAACCTGTCTGATCATTGCTAATAATAATGGGTAGAACAGATTTGATACGCTCTGCTATACAACTTGATGCTAGTTTATATGTTGTATTCAAAAGACTTATTGGTCGCCAATTTTTCATAAACTGTCTAGGTTTATCACCTTTTGGTAAACAAGTAATTATACCCTGTTTTTGAGTTATTGATAATTCCCCCCTTTTATAACCATAAATTATAGATCTAAAAACAAATTTTCCTACATTTGTCCAAAAGAATTTAAAGAACTCATTTGTAAAGCCATCTGACCCTGGACTTTTCTCTTTTTCATTCTGCGCATAGCTGTTGTCAATTCATTATAAGTTATCTCCCCCTCTAAAGATTCTTTTAAAGTATCATTTAATTTTTTAATATCAGAATCAGGTATTTCACTATTAAGATTTACTTCACTCAAGCTTTCTGTTTTAGTATACAGTTTTTTATAGTAATTTTTGGCCTCTTCTAATATTTTATCTTGTTATCAAATTATCTCCCCTTTTTCATTAATTAGTTTGGGGATGGTTTTATTTATAAAATGTTTAGTTTCCATATTAAAAAAAAACTAGATGGCTTTTCCCCTTCTTCAATCCATTGCATTTTTGACCTGATATAGTATCCCCTCATTTTTCTTTCCTTATTATTCTAAGATCTGACTTATGGTGTTCAATTTCATTTAATATTTCCTCTGTTAAGATGCTTTCCTCTAATTTCTGAATTTTTTCTGATAATATTTTTTCCTCTTTATCTCTTTCCTTCTTTTTATAAGATGCATAGGAAATAGTTTTTCCTCTGATTTCTGTAAGTAATATTTCTAAAAAAAGTTGGTCATTTATTGTAAAGTGGATGTCTAAATCATTAATTTCTTCTAACGTTTCTCTATTATATACTAATGATGCATATTGGTCTTTTACTTTAAGTATAGTGTCTTTTATAGTTTTGGAGTATTCAATATCATGTAAAATTGAGTTGTTAAATTTCCATAATCCTTTTCCAAGTATAAATCATTCATCTTCAGATTTAATATTATTGGGGAGTGATCTGATCTATAGCTGTTGTGATTTTGTACATCAACTACATTTTGATTAAGGTCTTGGGATATTAAAAAGAAGTCTAATCTTGCTTGTTTTATGGGATTAGCTTTTCTCCATGTGAACTGTTTTAAATCTGGATTAATTTCCCTAAAAGGGTCTGCTAAATTATAAAGATCTTTTAAGTCTAGAACTTTCTCCTTAGCTTTTGGGTTATTAATATTTTGATAATTATATGTATCAAGACTTTGGTTTTGTACTAAATTATAGTCCCCAGTTATAACAACTGATGGATTGTTTAAAGTTTCTATCATTCCACTCAGTTTTATATAAAAATCTGGTGTATCTTTGTTTGGACAATATAAGGTTATTAGGGTCATTCTCTTTCCTTCGATTTCCATATCAATTCCTAACAAATTTCCTTGATCGTCTTTTTTTACTTTATGTATTTTATACTCAAAGTTTGTTGTCAATAAAATTGCTACCCCTCTTTGATTTGTAGCAAATGAATTAAATATGCACTCTCCTCCCCATAGATTTTTTATTGATATTTCATCATTTTTATTTTGACTTCCTTTGCATTGTATTAAGGGGTGTGTCACTTCAATATATGGATATGGATTGCCTGCTGGAATATGCATGAATCTATTATTAACGTTTTCTTCAGCCTTAATTTTTGTGTCTGTTCAAAGTAGGACGTTCTCAAATCCGTCCAAAAGTGTCTTTCTAATACAACACAGGGTACATATAACGTGTTGTCGTTCTCATATGCACATGATATTTGTCACTGGACGTTAAACTCTAAATCGTCAACATCATCCGATTGGTTCTTTTCTTCTATTACTGAATCATCTGTTGTTTACAAATCAGTCTAAAGAAGTAAATGGAAAGGAGCGAATGCAGCTACATTTGGTTATCTTAAGTTTTAATTCATTTTATTCCGTTTAGTTCCTTTCTACATAAGTGCAGAGGAGAACTGCAGTTGTCCGCATGTAAACTTTTAGCATTTATTACCAATATGAGTACATAGCAATCCGTTACTGTTTCAACACCCAGGGGTGCTTCATGTCTTTATTCTCAAACATTTATTATTTTTTTCTATCTTTTTTTATTAATGCATCACTTCTTACTGTCCTTATCTATTATTCTATATATTCTGTGTTTCCATCCAGATTCTCGTGTATACAATGAGGGTCCGGATTGGGGGTGTTGTTTATTTCTATATTCTTTAAATTGTCTGTTACTTTTCTCTACATTTTATTTTATCTTACTCATTATTATTTCTTTATTCTTTATATATTCTAGCATCCCAATATATTTTACTTACTGATGTTTAGTTACATTACGACGTTTATCTCTGATTTATATACTGGTTAATACCAATTTAGATACAAATTAGTGTCATTCATGACAACCTAAGCAGAATCCACATGATATATGCGACCATTCTTGGATGAAATCAATATGTATAGATTATAACATGCCCTTTTCTACATTTGTGTATATTAGCCCTGGTATTATCCCGAGACTCCCCATATCGGCCTCGAGGCCAGGGCAAATATGGAAAAACATGTTATAATCTTTAAGCTATTTATCACATATTTAAGTGTTGCAGAAAAGAGGGGGAAAAAGTTCAATTATAACAATTTAATGAAACATAACAGGTAAATCTTAAAAATTTATCTGTATCCGTAACAAATATGTGATAAGATATAAATAACACATAGCTGAGAGGGTGATAGAGCAGATTGGGTCCCGAGAAAACATTGTCAACCGCGGCGAAGCCAAGGTTGACAATGTTTTTTCGAGGGATACCGATCTGCTCTATCACCCTCTCAGCTATGTGATATTTGATTTATTATAATGAATGTCCTATCATCATTTTCTTTAACAGATGAGTTTTATTGTAAAGTATTTTCTATGTAGTTACGTACTTGACAGCGTAACGGGTATTTGAAAAATCATCAGAAGTGAAGTAAATAGACAATAGTAGTGCATTGACTTGACATATAAACGATACAAGGATTAGGCCCGAAACGTGAAAAAAGCTCTGCTATCAAGAAAAAAAATATTTTCAATTGTTGTTATTTTGTTATTGTTATTTATTTTATTTAAATTTTGGGTAAATACCCCTTTCAAAAGGCCTCATATCTGGCTGAGAAATATACATCACAATGAACATGATGAAATGTACATCACCAGTTGAAACCCATCGATGGTGAACGAATGAGTTTAATATCAACAATAAGCATAACACACAATGATTTATAGGTTTTAAAGTAAAAATATTAACAAGTGAAATACGTTTTTCCAACAATTGTAAAAGAAATAAGTTTGAGTCGTTCCACGCTTCGTTGTATAGTAAATTAGAACTTTAAGCATTGACTATAAAATAACTTGATGTAGATTCAATTCATTGTCGTTTAAACTGCCGATTTTTGATTGGTCTAGCCGAGAGGGTGACATTCCAAAAAAAATTGTCACCCGCTCAGCCATGTGATAGAGTAAATTAACACCTTCGTATTAGGCAATCAAAATATGGCATTTTAACATGATGTATAATAATACTTTAATACTACACTTTTTTATATCAGTTTTCAATATTCATGGCCTAAATTCATTGTTCATGTCAGTGTTTCCGTATATATTATGTTTCATTGCTCATGTGTTGTTTCCGTATATTTTAACCACTTGTCTTGAGCCTACCCATTTGATCCGATAACACCCCATACAGCAATAAAATTATATTTTTATTGCCATTCATAACTCTTAACAGACCAATTAACAAACCGGGTTTTATACATCCGACCCATTAACAGACCAGGTTTTAAATAAAGATTGATTTATGTCACCAAAATATAGATTTTTGTGTAGATTTTTCACACAATGATATCAATTTGGTTGACTAATATAATGCCTGTCTTTGTTCGATGTTCAAAATATCGCATGCAAGTAAGTTCAACCAACGTGTCTTTTTGTGTACATTTTGCGTGTGTAAAATGTGTATAAATTTATTGATGAGTAACACGCCTTTTCATTTTATAGATCGTACATCGAAGCTAGAAAAATAATAATTACACCACTGGATTCAGTACATTGAATTGTTTTGTTAGACATGAATAATTTTTATGATAAACATATATTTAAAAAGTTATACAATGAAACATGCAGAATTTCCAATGATTTCCTCGATAACACCTGATTAACAGACTTTAGCCAACCCGATTAACAGACCCACCGCCGATATAGCCACATACTCAATATAGATTAACCGACCAATCTCTCGGTTAGCCGAGTGTCGGCCGTGAAAATACGTCCATTATTCATAGTTCATTCTTCATTATTCAATAATGAATAATGAAATAGTTCACTATTCACTATTCACTATTGAAAACTGAATAATGAATAATGAAATGGTTTATGTTTCATTATTCAAATTGAAGCGGTGAATAGTGAAAAAAATATAGAAAAAATTGACTGTGACACAATAGCTATATTTTGATTCGAAATGACCATAAGAGGGTTTACGGAGGACCTAAATGCCACAAAATGCATAAAAATGAGGAAATTTAAAAAAGAAGATGTGGTATGATTGCCAATGAGACAACTATCCAGAAAGACCACAATGACACAGACATTAACAACTATAGCTCACCGTACAGCCTTCAACAATGAGCAAAGCCCATACCGCACAGTCAGCTATTAAAGGTTCCGCAACGAATATTAGAAGTCCTAAATGCCGAAATACGCGTGAAAATCAAGAAATAGCCAATTTTGAATAATGAAATGGATATTTTGAATAATGGAATGGAGTGCGGCGACCCTATAGCCCCCAATTATAGATAAACCTTATACCTAATTCGAAAGCTGATTACAAGACACACAAAATGTATATAGTCAATATGTTCCGCAACGAATATTAGAAGACCTAAATGCCAAAAAACGCGAGAAGATTAAGAAACAGCCAATTTTGAATAATGAAATGGATATTTTGAATAATGGAATGGACTGTGGCGACCCTTTAGCCCCTATTATAGATAAACCTTATACCTCATTCGAAAGCTGATTACAAGACGAACAAAATGTATAAAGTCAATATGTTCCGCAACGAATATTAGAAGACCTAAATGCCTAATTACGCATGAAAATTAAGAAATAGTCAATTTTGAATAATGAAATGGATATTTTGATAATGGAATGGAGTGCGGCGACCATTTAGACCCTAATTATAGATAAACCTTCTACCTCATTCGAAAGCTGATTACATGACGAACAAAATGTATATAGTCAATATGTTCCACAACGAATATTAGAAGACCTACATGCCTAATTACGCGTGAAAATTAAGAAATAGTCAATTTTGAATAATGAAATGGATATTTTGAATAATGGAATGGACTGTGGCGACCCTTTAGCCCCTAATTATAGATAAACCTTATACCTCATTCGAAAGCTGATTACAAGACGAACAAAATGTATATAGTCAATATGTTCCGCAACGAATATTAGAAGACCTAAATGCCAAAATACGCGTGAAAATTAAGAAACAGCCAATTTTGAATAATGAAATGGATATTTTCAATAATGGAATGGACTGTGGCGACCCTTTAGCCCCTATTATAGATAAACCTTATACCTCATTCGAAAGCTGATTACAAGAGGAACAAAATGTATATAGTCAATACGTTCCGCAACGAATATTAGAAGACCTAAATGCCTAATTACGCATGAAAATTAAGAAATAGTCAATTTTGAATAATGAAATGGATATTTTGAATAATGGAATGGAGTGCGGCGACCATTTAGACCCTAACTATAGATAAACCTTATACCTCATTCGAAAGCTGATTACATGACGAACAAAATGTATATAGTCAATATGTTCCACAACGAATATTAGAAAACCTAAATGCCTAATTACGCGTGAAAATTAAAAAATAGTCAATTTTGAATAATGAAATGGATATTTTGAATAATGGAATGGACTGTGGCGACCCTTTAGCCCCTATTATAGATAAACCTTATACCTCATTCGAAAGGTGATTACAAGACGAACAAAATGTATATAGTCAATATGTTCCGCAACGAATATTAGAAGACCTAAATGCCAAAATACGCGTGAAAATTAAGAAATAGCCAATTTTGAACAATGAAATGGATATTTTGAATAATGGAATGGAGTGCGGCGACCCTTTAGACCCTAATTATAGAAAAACCTTATACCTCATTCGAAAGGTGATTACAACAGGAACAACATGCTTATAGTCAACATGTTCCGCAACGAATATTAGAAGACTTAATTGCCAAAATACGCGTCAAGATTAAGAAACAGCCAATTTTGAATAATGAAATGGATATTTTGAATAATGGAATGGACTGTGGCGACCTTTTAGCCCCTATTATAGATAAACCTTATACCTCATTAGAATGCTGATTACAAGACGAACAAAATGTATATAGTCAATATGTTCCGCAACGAATATTAGAAGACCTAAATGCCTAATTACGCGTTAAAATTAAGAAATAGTCAATTTTGAATAATGAAATGGATATTTTGAATAATGGAATGGACTGTGGCGACCCTTTAGCCCCTATTATAGATAAACCTTATACCTCATTCGAAAGCTGATTACAAGACGAACAAAATGTATATAGTCAATACGTTCCGCAACGAATATTAGAAGACCTAAATGCCTAATTACGCATGAAAATTAAGAAATAGTCAATTTTGAATAATGAAATGGATATTTTGAATAATGGAATGGAGTGCGGCGACCATTTAGACCCTAATTATAGATAAACCTTATACCTCATTCAAAAGCTGATTACATGACGAACAAAATGTATATAGTCAATATGTTCCACAACGAATATTAGAAGACCTAAATGCCTAATTACGCGTGAAAATTAAGAAATAGTCAATTTTGAATAATGAAATGGATATTTTGAATAATGGAATGGACTGTGGCGACCCTTTAGCCCTAATTATAGATAAACCTTATACCTCATTCGAAAGGTGATTACAAGACGAACAAAATGTATATAGTCAATATGTTCCGCAACGAATATTAGAAGACCTAAATGCCAAAATACGCGTGAAAATTAAGAAATAGCCAATTTTGAATAATGAAATGGATATTTTGAATAATGGAATGGAGTGCGGCGACCCTTTAGACCCTAATTATAGAAAAACCTTATACCTCATTCGAAAGGTGATTACAACAGGAACAACATGCTTATAGTCAACATGTTCCGCAACGAATATTAGAAGACTTAATTGCCAAAATACGCGTCAAGATTAAGAAACAGCCAATTTTGAATAATGAAATGGATATTTTGAATAATGGAATGGACTGTGGCGACCCTTTAGCCCCTAATTTTAGATAAACCTTATACCTCATTCGAAATCTGATTACAAGAGGAACAAAATGTATATAGTTAATATGTTCCACAACGAATATTAGAAGACATAAATGCCAAAATACGCGTGAAAATTAAGAAATAGCCAATTTTGAATAATGAAATGGATATTTTGAATAATGGAATGGACTGCTGCGACCCTTTAGCCCCTAATTATAGATAAACCTTATACCTCATTCGAAAGCTGATTACAAGACGAACAAAATGTATATAGTCAATACGTTCCGCAACGAATATTAGAAGACCTAAATGCCTAATTACGTATGAAAATTAAGAAATAGTCAATTTTGAATAATGAAATGGATATTTTGAATAATGGAATGGAGTGCCCCGACCTTTTAGACCCTAATTATAGATAAACCTTATACCTCATTCGAAAGCTGATTACAAGACGAACAAAATGTATATAGTCAATATGTTCTGCATCGAATATTAGAAGACCTAAATGCCTAATTACGCGTGAAAATTAAGAAATAGTCAATTTTGAATAATGAAATGAATATTTTGAATAATGGAATGGACTGTGGCGACCCTTTAGCCCCTAATTATAGATAAACCTTATACCTCATTCGAAAGCCAATTACAAGACGAACAAAATGTATATAGTCAATATGTTCCGCAACGAATATTAGAAGACCTAAATGCCAAAATACGCGTGAAAATTAAGAAATAGCCAATTTTGATTAATGAAATGGATATTTTGAATAATGGAATGGACTGTGGCGACCCTTTAGACCCTATTATAGATAAACCTTATACCTCATTCGAAAGCTGATTACAAGACGAACAAAATGTATATAGTCAATACGTTCCGCAACGAATATTAGAAGACCTAAATGCATAATAACGCATGAAAATTAAGAAATAGTCAATTTTGAATAATGAAATGGATATTTTGAATAATGGAATGGAGTGCGGCGACCATTTAGACCCTAATTATAGATAAACCTTATACCTCATTCGAAAGCTGATTACATGACGAACAAAATGTATATAGTCAATATGTTCCGCAACGAATATTAGAAGACCTAAATGCCTAATTACGCGTGAAAATTAAGAAATAGTCAATTTTGAATAATGAAATGGATATTTTGAATAATGGAATGGAGTGCGGCGACCCTTTAGACCCTAATACTAGATAAACCTTATACCTCATTCGAAAGGTGATTACATGACGAACAAAATGTATATAGTCAATATGTTCCGCAATGAATATTAGAAGACCTAAATGCCTAATGACGCGTGAAAATTAAGAAATAGTCAATTTTGAATAATGAAATGGATATTTTGAATAATGGAATGGACTGTGGCGACCCTTTAGCCCCTAATTATAGATAAACCTTCTACCTCATTCGAAAGCTGATTACAAGACGAACAAAATGTATATAGTCAATATGTTCCGCAACGAATATTAGAAGACCTAAATGCCTAATTACGCGTGAAAATTAAGAACTAGTCAATTTTGAATAATGAAATGGATATTTTGAATAATGGAATGGAGTGCGGCGAGCCTTTAGACCCAAATTATAGACAAACCTTATACCTCATTCGAAAGCTGATTACAAGACGAACAAAATGTATATAGTCAATATGTTCCGCAACGAATATTAGAAGACCCAAATGCCTAATTACGCGTGAAAATTAAGAAATAGTCAATTTTGAATAATGAAATGGATATTTTGAATAATGGAATGGACTGCAGCGACCCTTTAGCCCCTAATTTTAGATAAACCTTATACCTCATTCGAAATCTGATTACAAGAGGAACAAAATGTATATAGTTAATATGTTCCACAACGAATATTAGAAGACATAAATGCCAAAATACGCGTGAAAATTAAGAAATAGCCAATTTTGAATAATGAAATGGATATTTTGAATAATGGAATGGACTGTTGCGACCCTTTAGCCCCTAATTATAGATAAACCTTATACCTCATTCGAAATCTGATTACAAGAGGAACAACATGTATATAGTCAATATGTTCCGTAACGAAAATTAGAAGAGCTAAATGCCAAAATACGCGTGAAAATTAAGAAATAGTCAATTTTGAATAATGAAATGAATATTTTGAATAATGGAATGGACTGTGGCGACCCTTTAGCCCCTAATTATAGATAAACCTTATACCTCATTCGAAAGCTGATTACAAGACGAACAAAATGTATATAGTCAATATGTTCCGCAACGAATATTAGAAGACCTAAATGCCTAATTACGCGTGAAAATTAAGAAATAGTCAATTTTGAATAATGAAATGAATATTTTGAATAATGGAATGGACTGTGGCGACCCTTTAGCCCCTAATTATAGATAAACCTTATACCTCATTCGAAAGCCAATTACAAGACGAACAAAATGTATATAGTCAATATGTTCCGCAACGAATATTAGAAGACCTAAATGCCAAAATACGCGTGAAAATTAAGAAATAGCCAATTTTGAATAATGAAATGGATATTTTGAATAATGGAATGGACTGTGGCGACCCTTTAGACCCTATTATAGATAAACCTTATACCTCATTCGAAAGCTGATTACAAGACGAACAAAATGTATATAGTCAATACGTTCCGCAACGAATATTAGAAGACCTAAATGCATAATAACGCATGAAAATTAAGAAATAGTCAATTTTGAATAATGAAATGGATATTGTGAATAATGGAATGGAGTGCGGCGACCATTTAGACCCTAATTATAGATAAACCTTATACCTCATTCGAAAGCTGATTACATGACGAACAAAATGTATATAGTCAATATGTTCCGCAACGAATATTAGAAGACCTAAATGCCTAATTACGCGTGAAAATTAAGAAATAGTCAATTTTGAATAATGAAATGGATATTTTGAATAATGGAATGGAGTGCGGCGACCCTTTAGACCCTAATACTAGATAAACCTTATACCTCATTCGAAAGGTGATTACATGACGAACAAAATGTATATAGTCAATATGTTCCGCAATGAATATTAGAAGACCTAAATGCCTAATGACGCGTGAAAATTAAGAAATAGTCAATTTTGAATAATGAAATGGATATTTTGAATAATGGAATGGACTGTGGCGACCCTTTAGCCCCTAATTATAGATAAACCTTCTACCTCATTCGAAAGCTGATTACAAGACGAACAAAATGTATATAGTCAATATGTTCCGCAACGAATATTAGAAGACCTAAATGCCTAATTACGCGTGAAAATTAAGAACTAGTCAATTTTGAATAATGAAATGGATATTTTGAATAATGGAATGGAGTGCGGCGAGCCTTTAGACCCAAATTATAGACAAACCTTATACCTCATTCGAAAGCTGATTACAAGACGAACAAAATGTATATAGTCAATATGTTCCGCAACGAATATTAGAAGACCTAAATGCCTAATTACGCGTGAAAATTAAGAAATAGTCAATTTTGAATAATGAAATGGATATTTTGAATAATGGAATGGACTGCAGCGACCCTTTAGCCCCTAATTTTAGATAAACCTTATACCTCATTCGAAATCTGATTACAAGAGGAACAAAATGTATATAGTTAATATGTTCCACAACGAATATTAGAAGACATAAATGCCAAAATACGCGTGAAAATTAAGAAATAGCCAATTTTGAATAATGAAATGGATATTTTGAATAATGGAATGGACTGTTGCGACCCTTTAGCCCCTAATTATAGATAAACCTTATACCTCATTCGAAATCTGATTACAAGAGGAACAACATGTATATAGTCAATATGTTCCGTAACGAAAATTAGAAGAGCTAAATGCCAAAATACGCGTGAAAATTAAGAAATCGCCAATTTTGAATAATGAAATGGATATTTTGAATAATGGAATGGAGTGCGGTGACCCTTTAGCCCCTAATTATAGACAAACCTTATACTTCATTCTAAAGCTGATTACAAGAGGAACAAAATGTATAAAGTCAATATGTTCACGAAAATTAGAAGAGCTAACTGCCAAAATACGCGTGAAAATTAAGAAATAGCCAATTTTGAATAATGAAATGGATATTTTGAATAATGGAATGGACTGCGGCGACCCTTTAGTCCCTAATTATAGATAAACGTTATACCTCATTCGAAAGCTGATTACAAGAGGAACAACATGCTTATAGTCAATATGTTCTGCAACGAATATAATGAAATGGATATTTTGAATAATGGAATGGACTGTGGCGACCCTTTAGACCCTATTATAGATAAACCTTATACCTCATTCGAAAGCTGATTACAAGACGAACAAAATGTATATAGTCAATACGTTCCGCAACGAATATTAGAAGACCTAAATGCATAATAACGCATGAAAATTAAGAAATAGTCAATTTTGAATAATGAAATGGATATTTTGAATAATGGAATGGAGTGCGGCGACCATTTAGACCCTAATTATAGATAAACCTTATACCTCATTCGAAAGCTGATTACATGACGAACAAAATGTATATAGTCAATATGTTCCGCAACGAATATTAGAAGACCTAAATGCCTAATTACGCGTGAAAATTAAGAAATAGTCAATTTTGAATAATGAAATGGATATTTTGAATAATGGAATGGAGTGCGGCGACCCTTTAGACCCTAATACTAGATAAACCTTATACCTCATTCGAAAGGTGATTACATGACGAACAAAATGTATATAGTCAATATGTTCCGCAATAAATATTAGAAGACCTAAATGCCTAATGACGCGTGAAAATTAAGAAATAGTCAATTTTGAATAATGAAATGGATATTTTGAATAATGGAATGGACTGTGGCGACCCTTTAGCCCCTAATTATAGATAAACCTTCTACCTCATTCGAAAGCTGATTACAAGACGAACAAAATGTATATAGTCAATATGTTCCGCAACGAATATTAGAAGACCTAAATGCCTAATTACGCGTGAAAATTAAGAACTAGTCAATTTTGAATAATGAAATGGATATTTTGAATAATGGAATGGAGTGCGGCGAGCCTTTAGACCCAAATTATAGACAAACCTTATACCTCATTCGAAAGCTGATTACAAGACGAACAAAATGTATATAGTCAATATGTTCCGCAACGAATATTAGAAGACCCAAATGCCTAATTACGCGTGAAAATTAAGAAATAGTCAATTTTGAATAATGAAATGGATATTTTGAATAATGGAATGGACTGCAGCGACCCTTTAGCCCCTAATTTTAGATAAACCTTATACCTCATTCGAAATCTGATTACAAGAGGAACAAAATGTATATAATTAATATGTTCCACAACGAATATTAGAAGACATAAATGCCAAAATACGCGTGAAAATTAAGAAATAGCCAATTTTGAATAATGAAATGGATATTTTGAATAATGGAATGGACTGTTGCGACCCTTTAGCCCCTAATTATAGATAAACCTTATACCTCATTCGAAATCTGATTACAAGAGGAACAACATGTATATAGTCAATATGTTCCGTAACGAAAATTAGAAGAGCTAAATGCCAAAATACGCGTGAAAATTAAGAAATAGTCAATTTTGAATAATGAAATGAATATTTTGAATAATGGAATGGACTGTGGCGACCCTTTAGCCCCTAATTATAGATAAACCTTATACCTCATTCGAAAGCTGATTACAAGACGAACAAAATGTATATAGTCAATATGTTCCGCAACGAATATTAGAAGACCTAAATGCCTAATTACGCGTGAAAATTAAGAAATAGTCAATTTTGAATAATGAAATGGATATTTTGAATAATGGAATGGACTGTGGCGACCCTTTAGCCCCTATTATAGATAAACCTTATACCTCATTCGAAAGCTGATTACAAGACGAACAAAATGTATATAGTCAATACGTTCCGCAACGAATATTAGAAGACCTAAATGCCTAATTACGCATGAAAATTAAGAAATAGTCAATTTTGAATAATGAAATGGATATTTTGAATAATGGAATGGAGTGCGGCGACCATTTAGACCCTAATTATAGATAAACCTTATACCTCATTCAAAAGCTGATTACATGACGAACAAAATCTATATAGTCAATATGTTCCACAACGAATATTAGAAGACCTAAATGCCTAATTACGCGTGAAAATTAAGAAATAGTCAATTTTGAATAATGAAATGGATATTTTGAATAATGGAATGGACTGTGGCGACCCTTTAGCCCTAATTATAGATAAACCTTATACCTCATTCGAAAGGTGATTACAAGACGAACAAAATGTATATAGTCAATATGTTCCGCAACGAATATTAGAAGACCTAAATGCCAAAATACGCGTGAAAATTAAGAAATAGCCAATTTTGAATAATGAAATGGATATTTTGAATAATGGAATGGAGTGCGGCGACCCTTTAGACCCTAATTATAGAAAAACCTTATACCTCATTCGAAAGGTGATTACAACAGGAACAACATGCTTATAGTCAACATGTTCCGCAACGAATATTAGAAGACTTAATTGCCAAAATACGCGTCAAGATTAAGAAACAGCCAATTTTGAATAATGAAATGGATATTTTGAATAATGGAATGGACTGTGGCGACCCTTTAGCCCCTAATTTTAGATAAACCTTATACCTCATTCGAAATCTGATTACAAGAGGAACAAAATGTATATAGTTAATATGTTCCACAACGAATATTAGAAGACATAAATGCCAAAATACGCGTGAAAATTAAGAAATAGCCAATTTTGAATAATGAAATGGATATTTTGAATAATGGAATGGACTGCTGCGACCCTTTAGCCCCTAATTATAGATAAACCTTATACCTCATTCGAAAGCTGATTACAAGACGAACAAAATGTATATAGTCAATACGTTCCGCAACGAATATTAGAAGACCTAAATGCCTAATTACGCATGAAAATTAAGAAATAGTCAATTTTGAATAATGAAATGGATATTTTGAATAATGGAATGGAGTGCGCCGACCTTTTAGACCCTAATTATAGATAAACCTTATACCTCATTCGAAAGCTGATTACAAGACGAACAAAATGTATATAGTCAATATGTTCCGCATCGAATATTAGAAGACCTAAATGCCTAATTACGCGTGAAAATTAAGAAATAGTCAATTTTGAATAATGAAATGAATATTTTGAATAATGGAATGGACTGTGGCGACCCTTTAGCCCCTAATTATAGATAAACCTTATACCTCATTCGAAAGCCAATTACAAGACGAACAAAATGTATATAGTCAATATGTTCCGCAACGAATATTAGAAGACCTAAATGCCAAAATACGCGTGAAAATTAAGAAATAGCCAATTTTGAATAATGAAATGGATATTTTGAATATCGGAATGGACTGTGGCGACCCTTTAGACCCTATTATAGATAAACCTTATACCTCATTCGAAAGCTGATTACAAGACGAACAAAATGTATATAGTCAATACGTTCCGCAACGAATATTAGAAGACCTAAATGCATAATAACGCATGAAAATTAAGAAATAGTCAATTTTGAATAATGAAATGGATATTGTGAATAATGGAATGGAGTGCGGCGACCATTTAGACCCTAATTATAGATAAACCTTATACCTCATTCGAAAGCTGATTACATGACGAACAAAATGTATATAGTCAATATGTTCCGCAACGAATATTAGAAGACCTAAATGCCTAATTACGCGTGAAAATTAAGAAATAGTCAATTTTGAATAATGAAATGGATATTTTGAATAATGGAATGGAGTGCGGCGACCCTTTAGACCCTAATACTAGATAAACCTTATACCTCATTCGAAAGGTGATTACATGACGAACAAAATGTATATAGTCAATATGTTCCGCAATGAATATTAGAAGACCTAAATGCCTAATGACGCGTGAAAATTAAGAAATAGTCAATTTTGAATAATGAAATGGATATTTTGAATAATGGAATGGACTGTGGCGACCCTTTAGCCCCTAATTATAGATAAACCTTCTACCTCATTCGAAAGCTGATTACAAGACGAACAAAATGTATATAGTCAATATGTTCCGCAACGAATATTAGAAGACCTAAATGCCTAATTACGCGTGAAAATTAAGAACTAGTCAATTTTGAATAATGAAATGGATATTTTGAATAATGGAATGGAGTGCGGCGAGCCTTTAGACCCAAATTATAGACAAACCTTATACCTCATTCGAAAGCTGATTACAAGACGAACAAAATGTATATAGTCAATATGTTCCGCAACGAATATTAGAAGACCTAAATGCCTAATTACGCGTGAAAATTAAGAAATAGTCAATTTTGAATAATGAAATGGATATTTTGAATAATGGAATGGACTGCAGCGACCCTTTAGCCCCTAATTTTAGATAAACCTTATACCTCATTCGAAATCTGATTACAAGAGGAACAAAATGTATATAGTTAATATGTTCCACAACGAATATTAGAAGACATAAATGCCAAAATACGCGTGAAAATTAAGAAATAGCCAATTTTGAATAATGAAATGGATATTTTGAATAATGGAATGGACTGTTGCGACCCTTTAGCCCCTAATTATAGATAAACCTTATACCTCATTCGAAATCTGATTACAAGAGGAACAACATGTATATAGTCAATATGTTCCGTAACGAAAATTAGAAGAGCTAAATGCCAAAATACGCGTGAAAATTAAGAAATCGCCAATTTTGAATAATGAAATGGATATTTTGAATAATGGAATGGAGTGCGGTGACCCTTTAGCCCCTAATTATAGACAAACCTTATACTTCATTCTAAAGCTGATTACAAGAGGAACAAAATGTATAAAGTCAATATGTTCACGCAAATTAGAAGAGCTAACTGCCAAAATACGCGTGAAAATTAAGAAATAGCCAATTTTGAATAATGAAATGGATATTTTGAATAATGGAATGGACTGCGGCGACCCTTTAGTCCCTAATTATAGATAAACGTTATACCTCATTCGAAAGCTGATTACAAGAGGAACAACATGCTTATAGTCAATATGTTCTGCAACGAATATAATGAAATGGATATTTTGAATATTGGAATGGACTGGCAGACCCTTCAGCCCCTAATTACAGATATATATATATTATACCTCAATCGAAAGCTTATCAAGAGAGGAACAAAAGGTATATAGTCAATATGTCCCGCAACGCATATTAGAGAAGTAACGAAGGACTTAAAGATCGATCTACGCATGAACATTAAGAAATAGGCAATTTTGAATAATGAAATGGATATTTTGAATAATGGAATGGACTAGCAGGACCCTTCAGGCCCTAATTACAGATATATATTATACCTCAATCAAAAGCTTCTTCAGAGAGGAACAAAAGGTATATAGTCAATATGTTCCGCAACGCATATTAGAGGAGTAACGAAGGACTTAAATATCGAAATACACCTGAACATTAAGAAATAGCCAATTTTGAATAATGAAATGGGTATTTTGAATAATGGAATGGACTGGCAGGACCCTTCAACCCGTAATAACAGATATATATTATACCTCAATCTAAACCTTATTAAAAGACGAACAAAATGTATATAGTCAATATGTTCCGCAACGAATATTAGAAGACCTAAATGCCTAATTACGCGTGAAAATTAAGAACTAGTCAATTTTGAATAATGAAATGGATATTTTGAATAATGGAATGGAGTGCGGCGAGCCTTTAGACCCAAATTATAGATAAACCTTATACCTCATTCGAAAGCTGATTACAAGACGAACAAAATGTATATAGTCAATATGTTCCGCAACGAATATTAGAAGACCTAAATGCCTAATTACGCGTGAAAATTAAGAAATAGTCAATTTTGAATAATGAAATGGATATTTTGAATAATGGAATGGACTGCAGCGACCCTTTAGCCCCTAATTTTAGATAAACCTTATACCTCATTCGAAATCTGATTACAAGAGGAACAAAATGTATATAGTTAATATGTTCCACAACGAATATTAGAAGACATAAATGCCAAAATACGCGTGAAAATTAAGAAATAGCCAATTTTGAATAATGAAATGGATATTTTGAATAATGGAATGGACTGCTGCGACCCTTTAGCCCCTAATTATAGATAAACCTTATACCTCATTCGAAAGCTGATTACAAGAGGAACAACATGTATATAGTCAATATGTTCCGTAACGAAAATTAGAAGAGCTAAATGCCAAAATACGCGTGAAAATTAAGAAATCGCCAATTTTGAATAATGAAATGGATATTTTGAATAATGGAATGGAGTGCGGTGACCCTTTAGCCCCTAATTATAGACAAACCTTATACTTCATTCTAAAGCTGATTACAAGAGGAACAAAATGTATAAAGTCAATATGTTCACGAAAATTAGAAGAGCTAACTGCCAAAATACGCGTGAAAATTAAGAAATAGCCAATTTTGAATAATGAAATGGATATTTTGAATAATGGAATGGACTGCGGCGACCCTTTAGTCCCTAATTATAGATAAACGTTATACCTCATTCGAAAGCTGATTACAAGAGGAACAACATGCTTATAGTCAATATGTTCTGCAACGAATATAATGAAATGGATATTTTGAATATTGGAATGGACTGGCAGACCCTTCAGCCCCTAATTACAGATATATATATTATACCTCAATCGAAAGCTTATCAAGAGAGGAACAAAAGGTATATAGTCAATATGTCCCGCAACGCATATTAGAGAAGTAACGAAGGACTTAAAGATCGATCTACGCATGAACATTAAGAAATAGGCAATTTTGAATAATGAAATGGATATTTTGAATAATGGAATGGACTAGCAGGACCCTTCAGGCCCTAATTACAGATATATATTATACCTCAATCAAAAGCTTCTTCAGAGAGGAACAAAAGGTATATAGTCAATATGTTCCGCAACGCATATTAGAGGAGTAACGAAGGACTTAAATATCGAAATACACCTGAACATTAAGAAATAGCCAATTTTGAATAATGAAATGGGTATTTTGAATAATGGAATGGACTGGCAGGACCCTTCAACCCGTAATAACAGATATATATTATACCTCAATCGAAACCTTATTAAAAGAGGAACAAAAGGTATATAATCAATTTGTTCCGCAACGCATATTAGAGGAGTAACGAAGGACTTAAAGATCAAATTACGCGTGAACATTGAGAAATAGCCAATTTTGAATAATGAAATGGATATTTTGAATAATGGAATGGACTGCTGCAACCCGTCGCCTCTTATTCAGGATTTTTTTTACACCAAATCAAAGCTTATTAATAGAAGAATAAACTGAGAATAAACATTATGTGCCGCAATGACCATTACAGGGATTACAGAGGACCTAAATGCCAATTTACGCTTGAAAATTAAGAAATAGCAAATTTTGAATAATGATTGGGTATTTGGAATAATGGAATGGAATGCTGCGACCATTTATCCCCTAATTATAGATATACTTTATACCTCATTCGAAAGCTTATTACGAGAGGAACAAAAGGTATATAGTCAATATGTTTGGCAACGCATATTAGAGGAGTAACGACGGACTTAAATGTCGAAATAATACGTGAATAAATTGAGAAAAAAACCAATATGTACCGCAATGACCATTTTAGGGGTTACGGGGGACTAAAATGCCAAAATACGCGTGAAAATTAAGAAATAGCCAATTTGCATAATGAAATGGATATTTTGAATAATGGAATGGAATACTGTGACCCTTCAGCCCTTTATTACAGATCTACCTTATACCTCATTCGGAAGCTTATAAAAAGAGGAACACATGGTATATAGTCAATTTATTCCGCGGAGTAACGAAGGACTTAAATATCGAAATATGCGTGAACATTTTGAGGGGAGTTCTGCTGGGACCGGACTGAAAAATTCGAAAATCTTGCACGCTCGTTGACGAGGTTAAGAGGAGAAAAAGTGGGGGCTGGGGTCGTGGGAAAATGTATCTTTGTGGAAGAAAGAAAACACACCAAGAAAAATCCACAGATAATAAACACAATGGATTGTGAGATTACAAATATGTCTGATCAGAGAGAGAATATGGCGCAAGAGGTCAAAATTTTGGAAAATACTGCTGAGGAAACCCTCAGATGGCGAGAAGTTAGTCAGTACTCACCCTGGATTGTCAAAGACATTAAAGATGTTGACACGAAGTTGACACGAAATGTGGGTTCGCAAAAATCATAACCTTGTGCTGGAAAGGGAAAAATATCCGGGGATGTGAAAGACTAAACAATCAGCTGACCACCGTCGGGGCAAAGAGAGAGACCGATGGAGCAGTGCAAATCGTGAGCTATGTGATGGAAAAAAAACCAGGCGCACCGGCTATGATTACCACGGCTTTTATATTTTTGATAAGGACGGTATAATTGAAAGTGTTAGGATATGTTGTTTAAGCCTGAAAATCGGGTATAAAACCATTGAATTGAGTTTTTGAGGCAGGTGACGACTTTCCCAAACTCTGCATCATAGATCAGTTCATCATTAGCTAAATCAGATCTGATACATTGCTCAACCAAGGACTCTTTGGACTGGGACAATCGCAAGGTATCGTGGTGTTTTTTTGGTTTTGTTTTTGTTACATGCCTAGAAATTAGTGTGAGATCCATTACGGTGGTAGCATTCAAGCAAGCTAGAAACCCCAGAGGAAGGGTGGCTATAAGACCTGTAACGGTCAAAGCTGAACCCAGGGTACTGCTGGTTAACATCAAACTAACCACAGAACAAGCACCCAGTGCTACAGATACAGCTTTGTCCAGACGTTTATAGGCATTCAAGGTAGTTTGATACCTTCAAATTTCTGCATCGAGTTGATTCGACACACATTGTCGGTACCAAGAATCTAAATCGTTCATTTATTTTATAGGAGCATACCGAGGAGGGCAATGTTTTTGAAGGGACTGTAAGCATCTAAATATAAGATCAGAACAGCTCCGTCATGGAATTGCTGACCACGCTCCAAGTAGAGTCCATACCCATAGGTAATCCGGGCGTTTGGGGATTTGAGGTAGAGACCGTTGCCACTGGGATTCACTGTGTAAACGCAAGAAGATGAAAACGGATAGTGAGATGTTCACCTCTGAGATCGATGAGCCTACCGTCTTGATCGTTGATATATGTTTGCATGCGATTGCTGGTTCGCAAGATCACTAGCAAGTATACTACCAAAAGGTGCTTGGGGGTTTGAATGATTTTCATACCAGGACCGTCTGCGGGAAAAAAAAGCTGTAGATTGAAGACTGTTGTGTACCATTTACATAACTTCATGGTTGATATCACCATTCACCAGAATGCTGTTGATTCTGAGGATATTTACAATGTGCTCCCCTTCTATATAACCGTTTTGATCATACCGAACGTGTAAATCTGCCACTTGGATCCCAAGACAGTGTTGATGTTATTGACAACTTTGAAGTCTACTTGATAGAGTTTGGCGAGGGTCAGCGTTGCTTTAGGGTCGCTTGGTTGGCATCGATGATGATCTTCGTTTTGTGTTTGTTGAGCCGTAGCTGTCGCTGGATTTCATTGTTGATGTCTTCGATGTCATAGGAACCTGTGCTCAGTGCGATGGAAAACCAGTTGGCACCATCATCGGGAGAGTAGCAGATTGAATGGTTTCCTGCATACATATGAATGTTAGGGGTGGAATTATTGGTTTTCAGATTTACCAATGCCATCTCGTAGGTCTTTGATTCCTTGAGTTGCAGTGGAGGTTGAACCGGGAAAGAATTTGGCTATCGTTTCCAGAAACGATGAAGGAAAACCCATGCTTGGGGTTGGTGATTTTAGCAATTGCTGAAACCATGTGTTATCCATTTATTTATGGTACACCATTATCACATATTTTTACTTCCACTCTTCGATACCGTCATACTTCTCAGTTGTTGATCACAACGATCGCATAGACTTCGGCAGGGCGGCTGGCAAAGAGGAGTTACTTGTAGGTGAATTTTATCCATTTTTGTACTTTTTGTACACGACGTTCATCTTCTGACTATCGGATTCAAATGGACTGGTGACTCACATCAATGACAAACAGTAGATACAGATCGTTGAAATCGGAGGGGTTAATGTTGCAGTTGCTGATAAAACGGTCAATGTTGAAGTAGTTAGAACTCTGCGACATTCTTGTACTCTCTGGCGATCTTGGTTTGTGTGAAACTGGCATTGAAGTCTAACGCCAGGTAGCGTTCTGCGTTGAGGGTGACGTAGATAGTTCGCAACCGGCAGTGGTCGAACACGGCTTCATTTTAAGTCCGATCGTACTTTTACCGGTCTGAAAGGCTACGATGATGTATCTCAGTTTCTCCCGACTGCTCTTGGCAGACAAACGCCAGTGGAACTGTAAGGTTTCGGTAGCACTTGTAGAATCACACTGTCGTATTCGGAACCAAAATCGATCTTACTCTTGCTTTGGATGGTCTTTTACAACCGCAGTTTTTTTTTTATCGGAAGGAAGGAAGGACGTGAGGAACAAACCAAGAGACCTTACTAAGGATGATTTTCGCCACGTCGTTGACGGCAGCAGCAGGATGGCATTGTCGTCCGAGTCGCGCACGAGTGACAATTCGTGCTTGAATCCATACACAATCTTGTTGTAATCGTCTGCAAAGCCGAAAATATGTCTCAGGGGTGTGGTGAATGAAAACGATCCTTTTATTGGCGGGCTTGGTGATAATATACCCATGACGTGCTGCAAAGCCTGTGTTTTCGGCCTCGGCTTCGGTAGATGAATCTTTGTACCACAGCTAGTTAAGGCCTTGGGATTTGGAGAAATTGTTGGGATAAATCAACATTCCCAGCATAGTGATATCAACGACTGGGTCGTTGATATGTTCGATCATCTGGCATGAGAGCTTGCATTAATTGTAACTGATAGTCTTGAAGAGAAACATGATTCCATTGTGAATGAGAGACACTAGATCTGCATTAGCATATGAACTACCGTGGTTCTTTTACAGTCGCCCCTTTACCAAGAGATAACTTTCAGCGGGATGGAGGAACAAGTCTTGGGTTTCGATGTTGATTCGGATCTCACCTGAATTATTCAGGTTGGCACCAGCTTGAGGTTCGTATTCGTGAACCTTATATTTTTGGAGACTTACGTCGTAGATCAACCCTTCGGTGATTATAAGGATGTTGGACATTATGTATTTATTTATAGCGCTGCACAAAGTCGTGGCTGTGGCAATGCCAGAACCGGAGATCAGGTTGTTCAACTGGATTTGCTGCGGTTTGCTGGTTGACCATTGGACTGTTGAGTGGACATTCTGCATTTTCGGGGGCGGGTCACTTTATCAACCACATGGTCGACGGCTTTGGGGCCCCTTTTTCAACACCTCTCAAGGCTTCATTGGTGTTTGCACTCACGGTCTTACTTCCTATGGTTTTGGTGGCAGAGGAAGTAAACATGCGTCCAGCCAAACTGTTAATTGTGCCAAACAGTCCTCTACCACTGTATGCCTACTTTCAGGCGTAACCTTTCTTGATTTGCAACATTTATTATAGGATACTACGATGAAGCGCCATATATTCTTCGATGCTGATATATCTACCCTTTTTCATAGCATGGACAATCGACACAATTTCGTTGCGCACACCATTATTTCCTGCTCGGTATGCTGCAGCACACAGTTCCAAGCGATCTAGAAGCTGCTTGAAGTTGGAAAAAAACACGGTTTGCAGCTCACTGCCAAACTTATATTTCTGGTAGATGTGGGACACGATTCCCATCCACTTGTAATTCTTACTCGCTTTCGGGGTTCTTGAAAAGATGGAATTGCCTTTATACCAGGGATGTCAAAAGATCTGAAATTTAATACTCGGATACTCGGTCAAGATACTCGAGTACTCGGATGAATCTTAAACGTCTATTGAAAAGTTGAGATTTAAGGTGGGATGCAGTGTTTTGTTACATATAAAACTAACGTACTATAAACATTGCTCCTCTATTTTTGTGTCAATTAAGCAATGAATTACCGACTGCCGTTTTCTACAAATAACCTATCATAATAGCAGTTTGTGTACGTGTTCATGAACCAAATTACAATAAAAAAAAACAAAAATATTTGCATATAAAGTCCGACAAAGTAGCCAATATATGTATCATCTATTCATGAGGAGTTGGTATCTTTTATGATAGGACTTGTCCATTAGATTGGCAACAATAATATTGGACTTCAAATAACTGTTTTGTGTTGCTTAGTCTTCCCTTTTTGCACCATCGTTTATCTGATTTTCTTTTTTTTTTTAAAGCCATGACGTTGTCAGTTTATTTTCGACTTTTTTTTTTTTAATATTAAACAATTATAGTTAAGTTTAAAATACAGAGTGATTAAATTAATTTAATTGTACATCTCATACCAATAACGTTTACATAGAAGTCTTGATTAACAAACAAAGGTGAGTTTTATGGCTTGTGACGAGTTAATTATTAATCCATGAATGTGTTGATCCGTATACAAACACCGTTAAAAATGTCCCTAATCTCTTGCGTAGGGTTCACCGCCGGTCGCTTTGATTTTGTTCTTATTTAGAAATATGATCTGGTCAACAATTTCAGACGAAAGACTGTTTGACTTTCTATTTTTCGGTCGAAGGATCAGGATTCCCCTAAGCGATTCTCCCGGATCGACTGGTGGGGCAGTGTGAAGTAGTTCTGGCACAGGTAGAAACAATCGACGTTGTCTTTACACGTGTTCTGTTTTCTCAGCATCAAGTCGTCGAACACCATGAGGTTCACCATGAGGTTCTTACGGCTGGGATCAAGTTCTCGGGGGTTTGGTACATCGCTTCCTTGATCGAAAAAAGTATCGATACCACTCGGGTGTCGTGGTGGTGATAAGGTGTTGACCACATCGATCAACGAGTAGGGTGAATTGCCTTTGCACTGTAGTAGGTCTCGATATCTTCTTTAGGGAAGCTTTTTTTCCAGCGCTTGCTCCAACTGCTGGTAGATAGGTTGTTGAAGCGATTATCCGTAGACGTACAATCGATTTTAGTCGGAGCCATCAACCGCGCTGGAATAGGTTGTTCAGCAGCGTCGTCTTACCACAGTCCGATTTCCCAATGATCAACTGACTTATCGATCGCTGAAGTAGGAGGTAGTGATTACTCCTCGCGGGGGCGTTGGCACTGTAGGAAATGTCTTCAACGTTCATTTATTAAAATAACATAGAGATGATTTTCTGCGTGAAAGTCATAGAAAGACGGACACAGTTAACACAAGCGCTAGCGAGGTAATGACCAGCAACGGGCGACGAAGAAAGGTTGGCAACTACAAGGTGTGCGATGCCAAGAAGTCTCAGTTCGTTGCCACAACCGGTACAGGGTTCATGAACAAACTAATCAACCGATTACCCATGGAATTGCATGTACCCGGACACAACTTCACCGGGCGAGGGACTAGACTTAGAAAGCTACTACTTCCCGATGGCACCCGAAGGCTTGGTCAAAACCCATTATTCAAGTTGACCAAATATCTCCACGATCTTTGTTATGCCCAGCACAAGGATGCAACCGCACGCAACACCATATGTGACGAAGCTATGCTAGCCTCGCTTAACACCATTCCCAACTGTACCACACACGAACGCTTGGACTGCAGTATCGTCGGACCAATCATCGGTACCAAAGTTCGATTCCGTCTAGGTGTTAAAAAACTGTTCGCTGGACTGATGAGCTAGCTGAGGAGTTGCACAAACCAGTTTGACGTTAGGTTCATAAACGCTGTGTAGCGGTGGGTGGTGTGGATGAGACCTGGGCGGCCGACCTCATTGATATGAGTGACTTCTCTAGGGACATCAAGGGAAATAAATTTATCCTGAGCATTATCGATGTCTTCTCGAAATATGACTGGCTGATACCACTCAAGAACAGGAAGGGGCTGATGGTGCGGGATGCCTTCCAAGCGGTGTGCCCAAGAAGCTATGTACAGACAAAGGCACTGAGTTTTACAACACACATGTAAATCAGCTGCTTCAAAAGCATGGTATCGATCTCTACTCCACCGGGAACGAAGATAAATCGAGTATTGTCAAACGTTGAAACCGCACCATGAAAGAGAAAATGTTCAAATACTTTTCAGCCAACTCCACACGCACCTATATCGATGTCCTGGACGATCTTGATCGCCAGTGCAATACCACCAAGCACCGCTATCAAGATGGTCCCTGTTGCCGCAAGTCATAAGGAGAATGAAAACAAGTTGTATTGGAACCTTTACGGTAGCATACCTCCCATTAAACCACCGCGATTTTCCGAATCACCAAGATGAAAGGTACATTCGAGAAGGGATACACCCCTGTCGAGGATAAATAGAGACAATCACATTACGCGGGATTCATACATGTACTTATACGCGTTACCGCTCTCTATATGTAACGTCATGGTTGCTATATATAAACGTCATTGTATTCCAGCATTAAATCATCCATTTGTATAGACGTCTTTTTCTCTATTCATACAACACAACGCAAACTACAATTATACGATCACGAGATTGGTGCCGTGACCAGGATAAAAGATGGATTCGTCGAGAATCAAGTGTATTCGAGCTGGAAATAGAGCCGCTGTCACGAAGTTTGCAGTGACAACAAATATCAAAAAGGCATTTCTGCAAGTTGGACTTCATAAATCTGACCGTGATGTAACTCGCTTTTTTTGAATAAGTGACCCAACAGATTCAACCAGTCCGTTTACAACATATCGTTTCAAGTCAGTCTTATTCGGAGCTACATGCTCACCATTTATACTGAATGCAACTTTATTAAAACACTTTGAAGAGAATCCTAGTCCAACAGCTTCAAGAATTACACAAGACTTGTTTGTAGATAATGTTTTAACTAGTTTTACTGCCGAAGACGACTTAATGCAATTTTACCGTGATTCCAGGTGTTTATTACAGAAAGGAGGCTTTAACCTCAGATCATGGAACTCTAATTCTAACAGACTACGAGAACTTGCTGAAACAGAAAACGTACTAGATTCCAGTAACGAGGTCAACATACTTGGAATGCGCTGGAATGTTGCGGACGACAAACTTTTATTTGCCGAAGTAGACATAGATTCAACCATGGTAGATGTAACCAAAAGAGAAATATTACGACAGTCGTCTAAAATCTTTGATCCGCTTGGCATACTTAGTCCCGTGACAGTGAAAGCTAAGATACTAATGCAGTCACTATGGAAACGTAATTTTGGATGGGACGAACGCTTACCTGAAGATGTAACTACGCAATGGACTACTTTATCTACAGATCTTAAAGATACAAAATCAGTTGAATTTACCAGACTACTTAACAACGATGGATTATCGCCACAAACAGCAAGATTACACATTTTTACCGATGCTAGCAAACAAGCTTATGGAGCATGCGCCTACATTGTACAAGGAAAACATTCGCAATTAGTTATGGCTAAAAACAGAGTTGCACCGCTTAAAGTAATTACTTTGCCGCGATTGGAGTTGATGGGCGCCGTAGTTGGAGCGAAATTAGCTAAACATGTGTCAAATATTTTAGGAATTACAGAAATTACATTTTGGTGTGATAGCCAAATCGTTCTGAGTTGGTTGTATTCGTCAAAAATACAAAAACCATTTATAGCTAATAGAATTACACCCCCCACTGGACCGAGGAAGTATTCACCATTTCCCTAGTTTTGTCAGAGGTCAACCGGGCAATCTTTTCTACGATCTTTTCATCTATCTTCTCAAGGGTTTCAACCAAGTCCTTGGCCGCGGTGAAAATCTAGTTTCCAGAGTGAAAGTATCTCTCGTTCTCATCATCCGCCTTACCTGTTGGATTAATCTTTTCAAAGGTACAGTGCATGATCACATTGGTTTGCCCCTTACAATGCCCATATTCTATAAGTTCCCCACGTGACACCCGAGAGACCTCAAGGGGGGTCTGCACATCCATGCCATGATGGGGTCATATTCCAGGTAGTAAATACATCTTTAAAGGCTTTCTACGGCAAATGTACCTCAATGTTATCCCCAGTGGCCTTCCTATCTTCCCAAATCTTTTCCTGCACCTTCTTTAGCAGTCGATCTATCGACAGCCTGCTAACCCCTTTCAACCCAAGTTGTTTTGTCTGGGTGATAATCTCCTTCCTCGTGTGGGGTTTGGGACGACGATGAAATTTAAGATTTGTCTTCGTTTCTATCACCTCTCAACCAACTGATCTTTCCTCAACCGGGAATACCCTCGAAGGTGGTTCATTTTGACTATACCTCTCAGGGCTTTCACGTTTTCAACTACTAACTCCATGTTCACTATTGGATTCATGTCTTTATCCTAACAATAAAAAAATCAATTTAGGTCACCCCAAAAACGCCATCCCCAGTTCACTGTTTTTCAGACCCAGTTTTGGGACCTACAAAACCTATCCTAACACTCTCGATCCTACATCCTTATGAAAAATCAGAAAGTCGTGAAACGTACCCGGTGTGTCTGGATTTTTTAATCCCATAGCTCAAAAATTGCACAGCTCCATCGGTCTCTCTCTTTGCCAAGACGGTAGAAAGCTGCTTGTTTAATCTCTCACATTCCCATGTGCGAATAGTTTCCCCTTTCGAGCACAAGGTTACAATTTTGCAGACTTTTACTTCGTGTCAACATCTTTAATGTCTTTGACAATCCATGTTGAGTCCGGCCTTAATTCTTGCCATTTGAGAATTTCCTCGTCATTGTAGCGCTGTTCTCGATTGGCCTTAACAGCGTCCACTTTTTTTTCAGAATTTATACCTCTTTCGCCGTATTCTATCTCTGATCAGACATATTTTTAATCGTAAAATCCATTGTGTTTATTCTATTTTGAATTTTTATTGTCGAGCCTGCATCTTTTGTTGCAGAAAGCTCGACATAGGGATAGTGATCCGGCGGCGGCGGCGGCGGCGGTGTTAGATTACTTTTTAAAAACTTTATATTTTAGAAGGTAGAAGATCTGGATGCTTCAAACTTTATATATAGATGCCTCATGTTACGAACTTTCCGTCAGCCACATGTCCAATGTCATTGACCTCATTTTCATGGTTCAGTGACTACTTGAAAAAAAGTTAAGATTTTTTGTAATGTTAAATTCTCTCTTATTATTAGTAATAAGATAACTATATTTGGTATGTGCATACCTTGCAAGGTCCTCATGTCCGTCAGACAGTTTTCACTTGACCTCGACCTTATTTCATGGATCGGTGAACAAGGTTTAAGTTTTGGTGTTCAAGTCTATATCTCAGATACTATAAGCAATATGTCTAGTATATTTCGTGTATGGAAGGACTGTAAAGAGTACATGTCCAACTGGCAGGTGTCATCTGACCTTGACCTCATTTTCATGGTTCAGTGGTTATAGTTAAGTTTTTTGTGTTTTGGTCTGTTTTTCTTATACTATATACAAAAGGTCTACTATATTTGGTGTATGGAATGATTGTAAGGTGTACATATCTAGCTGACAGGTGTCATCTGACCTTGACCTCATTTTCATGGTTCAGTGGTCAAAGTTAAGTTTTTGAATTTTGGTCTATTTTTCTCATACTATATGCAATATGTTTACTATATTTGGTGTATGGATTGATTATTAGGTGTACATGTCTAGCTGACAGGTGTCATCTGACCCTGACCTCATTTTCATGGTTCAGTGGTCAAAGTTAAGTTTTTGAGTTTTGGTCTATTTTCTAATACTATATGCATTTAGTCAACTATATTTGGTGTATGGAAATTATTTACATACTTATCTATAATAAAATTATGTCGGTCGCGCAGGTTTTATTTGATTGATTTCATATTCACGGTTCATTGCTAAGTGCTATGTGTTTGTGTTTTGGTCGGTTTTTCTTAATTTATAAGCAATAGGTCAACTATATTTGTTGTATTGAAAAATTGTTAGATGTACATGTCTACCTGGCATGGTTCATCTGACCTTGACCTTATTTTCATGGTTAATTGATCAATGTTTCATTTTCTTGGTTTATGTTGAGTTTATGTGACAGTTGTAATAAAGCTTTATATTTAAGACTATCAAAATAATATCAATGATTAGTAAAGAAGGCGAGACATTTCAGTGTGTGCACTCTTGTTTTGTGTGTGTGTGTGTGTGTGTTTCTTCCACAAAGAATGTCTTGATTAGGGATCGAATGGTTGCAGCAGTCCACTCCATTATTCAAAATAAGCTATTTCTTAATGTTCAAGCGTATTTTAATATTTAGGTCCTTCGTTACTCCTCTAATATGTGTTGCTGAACATGTTGACTATATACATTTTGTTCCTCTCGTAATAAGCTTTCTAATGAGGTGTAAGGTTTATCTATTATTAAGGGCTAAAGGGTCACAGCATTCCATTACATTATTCAAAATATCTATTTCATTATTCAAAATTGGCTATTTCTTAATTTTCACGCGTATTTTGGCATTTGATCCTCCGTAAACCCTCTAATGGTCATTGCGGCACATATCGTTTATACTCAGTTTATTCCTCTATCAATAAGCTTTAATTTAGTGTATAAATTTTGCCTTGATTAGGGACTGAAGGGTTGCAGCAGTCCATTACATTATTCAAAATAAGTTATTTTTCAATGTTCACGCGTATTTCGAAATTTAAGTCCTTTGTTACTCCTGTAAAATTCGTTGCGGAACATATTGACTATATACCTTTTGTTCCTCTCTTGATAAGCTTTCGATTGAGGTATAATATATATCTGTAATTAGGGGCTAAAGGGTCATAGCAGTCCATTCCATTATTCAAAATAACCATTTCATTATTCAAAATATCCATTTCATTATTCAAAATTGGCTATTTCTCGATGTTCACGCGTAGTTCGATATTTAAGTCCTTCGTTACTCCTCTAATATGCGTTGCAGAACATATTGACTATATACATTTTGTTCCTCTATTAATAAGCTTTCGATCTAGTTATAATATATATCTGTAATTAGGGGCTGAAGGGTCCTGTCAGTCCATTCCATTATTCAAAATTTCCATTTCATTATTCAAATTTGGCTATTTCTCAATGCTCACGCGTATTTCGATATTTAAGTCCTTCATTTCTCCTCTAATATGCGTTACGGAACATATTGACTATATACCGTTTGTTCCTTTCTTGATAAGCTTTCGATTGAGGTATAATATATATCTATAATTAGGGGCTGAAGGGTCCTGCCAGTCCATTCCATTATTCAAAATTTCCATATCATTATTCAAAATTGGCTGTTTCTCAATGTTGACGCGTATTTCGATATTTAAGTCATTCGTTTCTCCTCTAATAGGGCGGAACATATTGACTATATACATTTTGTTCCTCTATTAATAAGCTTTCGATCGAGGTATAATATATATTTGTAATTAAGAGCTGAAGGGTCCTGCCAGTCCATTCCATTATTCAAAATTTCCATTTCATTATTCAAAATTGCCGATTTCTCAATGTTCACGCGTATTTCGATATTTAAGTCCTTCGTTACTCCTCTAATATGCGTTGCGGAACATATTGACTTGATACATTTTGTTCCTCTTTTGATAAGCTTTCGATTGAGGTATATTATATATCTGTAATTAGGGGCTGACGGGTCCTGCCAGTCCCTTCCATTATTCAAAATTGGCTATTTCTCGATGTTCACGCGTAGTTCGATATTTAAGTCCTTCATTACTTCTCTAATATGCGTTGCAGAACATATTGACTATATACATCCTGTTCCTCTATTAATAAGCTTTCGATCGAGTTATAATATATATCTGTAATTAGGGGCTGAAGGGTCCTGCCAGTCCATTCCATTATTCAAAATTTCCATTTCATTATTCAAATTTGGCTATTTCTCAATGCTCACGCGTATTTCGATATTTAAGTCCTTCATTTCTCCTCTAATATGCGTTACGGAACATATTGACTATATACCGTTGTTCCTTTCTTGATAAGCTTTCGATTGAGGTATAATATATATCTATAATTAGGGGCTGAAGGGTCCTGCCAGTCCATTCCATTATTCAAAATTTCCATTTCATTATTCAAAATTGGCTGTTTCTCAATGTTGACGCGTATTTCGATATTTAAGTCATTCGTTACTCCTCTAATAGGGCGGAACATATTGACTATATACATTTTGTTCCTCTATTAATAAGCTTTCGATCGAGAAATAATATATATCTGTAATTAGGAGCTGAATGGTCCTGCCAGTCCCTTCCATTATTCAAAATTGGCTTTTTATCAATGTTCACGCGTATTTCGATATTTGAGTCCTTCGTTTCTCCTCTAATATGCGTTGCGGAACATATTGACTATATACATTTTGTTCCACTATTAATAAGCCTTCGATCAAGGTATAATATATATCTGTAATTAGGGACTGAAGGGTCCTGCCAGTCCATTCCATTATTCAAAATATCCATTTCATTATACAAAATTGGCTATTTCTTAATTTTCACGCGTATTTTGGCATTTAGGTCTTCTAATATTCGTTGCGGAACATATTGACTATAAACATTTTGTTCGTCTTGTAATCAGCTTTCGAATGAGGTATAAGGTTTATCTATAATAGGGGCTAAAGGGTCGCCACAGTCCATTCCATTATTCAAAATATCCATTTCATTATTCAAAATTGGCTGTTTCTTAATCTTCACGCGTATTTTGGCATTTAGGTCTTCTAATATTCGTTGCGGAACATATTGACTATATACATTTTGTTCGTCTTGTAATCAGCTTTCGAATGAGGTATAAGGTTTATCTATAATTAGGGTCTAAAGGGTCGCCACAGTCCATTCCATTATTCAAAATATCCATTTCATTATTCAAAATTGACTATTTCTTAATTTTCACGCGTAATCAGGCATTTAGGTCTTCTAATATTCGTTGCGGAACATATTGACTATATACATTTTGTTCGTCTTGTAATCAGCTTTCGAATGAGGTAGAAGGTTTATCTATAATTGGGGTCTAAAGGGTCGCTGCACTCCATTCCATTATTCAAAATATCCATTTCATTATTCAAAATTGACTATTTCTTAATTTTCACGCGTAATTAGGCATTTAGGTCTTCTAATATTCGTTGCGGAACATATTGACTATATACATTTTGTTCGTCTTGTAATCAGCTTTCGAATGAGGTATAAGGTTTATCTATAATAGGGGCTAAAGGGTCGCCACAGTCCATTCCATTATTCAAAATATCCATTTCATTATTCAAAATTGGCTGTTTCTTAATCTTCACGCGTATTTTGGCATTTAGGTCTTCTAATATTCGTTGCGGAACATATTGACTATATACATTTTGTTCGTCTTGTAATCAGCTTTCGAATGAGTTATAAGGTTTATCTATAATTAGGGTCTCAAGTGTCGCTGCACTCCATTCCATTATTCAAAATATCCATTTCATTATTCAAAATTGGCTATTTCTTAATTTTCACGCGTATTTTGGCATTTAGGTCTTCAAATATTCGTTGCGGAACATGTTGACTATATACATTTTGTTCGTCTTGTAATCAGCTTTCGAATGAGGTATAAGATTTATCTATAATTAGGGGCTAAAGGGTCGCCGCAGTCCATTCCATTATTCGAAATATCCATTTCATTATTCAAAATTGGCTATTTCTTAATTTTCATGCGTATTTCGGCATTTAGGTCTTCAAATATTCGTTGCGGAACATATTGACTATATACATTTTGTTCGTCTTGTAATCAGCTTTCGAATGAGGTATAAGGTTTATCTATAATTGGGGGCTAAAGGGTCGCCGCACTCCATTCCATTATTCAAAATATCCATTTCATTATTCAAAATTGGCTATTTCTTGATTTTCACGCGTATTTTGGCATTTAGGACTTCTAATATTCGTTGCGGAACCTTTAATAGCTGACTATGCGGTATGGGCTTTGCGCATTGTTGAAGGCTGTACGGTGAGCTATAGTTGTTAATGTCTGTGTCATTGTGGTCTTTCTGGATATTTGTCATCATACCACATCTTCTTTTTTAAATTTCCTCATTTTTATGCATTTTGTGGCATTTAGGTCCTCCGTAAACCCTCTTATGGTCATTTCGAATCAAAATATAGCTATTGTGTCACAGTCAATTTTTTTCTATATTTTTTTCACTATTCACCGCTTCAATTTGAATAATGAAACATAAACCATTTCATTATTCATTATTCATTTTTCAATAGTGAATAGTGAATAGTGAACTATTTCATTATTCATTATTGAATAATGAATAATGAACTATGAATAATGGACGTACTTCAGCGCGGTGTGAAAATACACTAATCCAGGTCCTGTTGTTATCAACATAATTCATATTACCGATAAATAACAAGTTCATGAACGAATACAAAGGCGAAACAATTTGAAATGTTATCGTTTACCTAATCTGTATCCTCATCCTCTGTTAGGCGCACTAATAAACAGCATTTTGGATTTGCTATATATACACTAGTCATATTCAAACATGAACTTCATAATTATGGGGAGATTGACACTACTCAATTCAATCATTGAAAAATAAAAAAAAACATCTACAAGTAGTTACCGATTGAGGTAGAAAACCAAGACGGATTCAAACAGCAAGACTTTGACAGCAGTGAAAAACGTTATTATCAGCATGGCTTCTTCAAATGACAATACAAATTCTAAAAATTCAGGCTGAAAATATAATGCAGTACTTTACTTCTTCAGTAACGGGCCTGAGAAGTCGCAGGTTAGTTCTGGTACCATATTAAAATAACATGACTGAAATTGACACATCATAAGTTTTGCGGTCGTATTGTGAATTGGTTGACAGAATAATACGATATATCGGTGTATCAACTATTTCAAATTCTTTGATTAAAAGTTTTTTAAAATTTTTAAAAGTGAAATTTCATCGATTTTGCTGTTTTCCACTTTAGATATTATGACTGAGTGTGCATTCGCATACTAGCGGATGGTACGTCTATACCATGAGACTCTTATCCTGTAGAAGACCCATTTTTGCTTTTTTGGAGTTAATGCGATCCACGGGTTTTATGTTTATTGCTTGATTCGTCTTTTCATTTTTGATTTATGATTGAACAGTGGAATATACTGTAGCCCTTTTTCAGCCACCATTTAAATATGTTGACATTCAATAAACTTGCCTATTTCATTTTAGATCTCAAGTCATTGTATGACTTCTCTATTCAGATAAATATGCATACTTGGCTTTCTATTTTGAGGGGTTTCGGTGTTTTTTTTATCAAAGTTAATTTGAAAAGCTGTTTGGATGTACATATATTTTCTGTTGTAATTACATTTAACAAGCAATAGGTCGATACCATAGATGGTATACTTCTAGTTCCAATGAGTAGCATCACTCCATTACTGAGCGTGTTTGTACCTTTCGTGATGTCTCTTTTGACGAATAAATAAGGGTTATAACTTTCTGGTAGAAAAGTTCACGTGACAGGAAATTGACTTTGTCGGGTTACTTTATGTCATATTGTTACTCACGTTATCATGTACTTACATCTATTCGGTTTTCAAATGTTTTGAATTAAATACTAGAGTGTTACTGGAGAAGATAAGTCTTTTCTTATATTTTACATTATTTCATACATATTCATTTACGTTAGATATTTTGATGAACATGTCAAAAATATTTTGTTGAAATCGTTTATCTTTATTTTCACAAGAAAAATCTATTAGGAGAAATTAATCATCCACGTTGATTGTATATCTTTATAATTTAACTGATAGTATAAGAAATATTACCGTACATGAATATAGGATTTTCACCAGCAGCCGAAGAAAGATATTTGAAGAGTTAAGTTTTGATCTATTAAAATATTAACATGATGAGTACATTCATAACGTTTTTAATAACGGACTACAGACGACAAACAATAGCTGTATTTGAAGGTTAAAGATTAATTGGTCTCCTCGTATAATGTTATCATGGCAGTAAATCTTTAAAATATACAATTCAAATTGTATTCGATTGAAATATTTGGGATCAATTACATTTCAACAGATATTAGAGTAGCCAAGGTCGGCTTGCCATAAATCATGTTATATATGAATATGATTAGCAGACATCAGTATGAAAGGTTGTATTTACCAAGCAGACAGCAGAGGTGTGAATTGAAAAAAATATATACGTCAAAAGTAATATTATATATCTTTTAGTTCATATGTATTCAAACGATGACAAAGTTGTCTGTTATGTTTCTGTGAATGCTAACAAAAACCCATGGATTTTTCTGAAATTTTTTTATTTTGTAGGGTTAAATTTCGATCGGGAGGTACCACGAACGGTGACTTCAAAGATCGTCTAAAAGAAATGAAATAATATTTCTTAGTTTCTCTTATCGAAATAAATGAAATAATGTTTCTTAGTTTCTCTTATCGAGAAATATTTTTCATTCTTGCATTAAAAAAGTCATAACGTTCAATAATTTGACAAAAGATTTATAACAATTGATTTTCATTTTTTATAGAGATAACTGGTTAAGAGCCACTTAAGATTGTATTAATGTAATCAAGTTTACAACATGGGAAGGTTCATTCAAAGTTTACATCACTACACGTTTCCAAGATGTTAAGACATTGATTTAGAACTGTTATTGGATCTTTTTGAAGACAACACATTTAATCATTGATGTTTTCCATTACAATTTTAGGGCCAATAGCACAAAACGTATTTATTTACTGAACCACTATCAAATTCCAACTGCAAAATTTGTTCAGCATTCATTCATGGACTAAATCATCTTTACGTCTAATTCTGTATTTTTATTTTATAAACTTTTACGAATATGATGTAATATTGCTAACGTGACATATAGGTCCAATGGGCCGGGTGTTAATATCGAATGGCTATGTTTATGATTGTTTTAATGTATGTGATGATACATATGTCACTATAATAAATAATCACCTACTTACTCACGAACTTACAAACTTTAAAAAGGCATAAGTTATCACGTTTTATGATTACCAATTTTATTTATATTCTAATATTTGATTTATAACATATACTAAATATTAGTTCCAAATTATCAAAAAGAAACAATTAACACTTCATGGAAACGATCGAATTCATCAGTATTACGTGGTATTTTAGACTTAATGCAATCTGATTAAATATCGAGATTTACTCCGAAGACACCTTAACACGTTAAGTGATTGAGTAGGCCATTTTCAGCAAAATTGACCATGAATTGATTTTAGTAGTATGGTTATTACAGTTTTAAGCACATGGGTTTCGAGTTATGGATAACAGTGTTTCCTGTGAATATTTGTATATAAAACGCTTATGAACCGCTTTAATGATGTGATATTTTCATTGTATGCATATTGTAAGATATAATGATACCACCCTTGATACCAAGTATAGATCTGGAGAGTATTTTTTATCAAAAGAAGAACAAAATGTATCGTCTTTTACTTGCTATTTGGGTTAATTTTCGAAAAATTGGTGATCTTCGTTTGAATAACTTAGTAAGAACATGTTCATAATAACATTACAACATAGCAATACATTGTGAAGTAAAGTTCATGCATATCCATATCTGGTGTGATAAAAAAGTAAAACCACAAAAAATACCTAACTTCGGGGAAATTTAAAACGAAAAGTCCCAAATCAAATGGCAAAATTAAAAGCTCAACCACATCAAATGTATGTATAAAAACTGTAATATGTCTGACTTGGTAAAAGCATTTTCGTATGTAGAAAATGGCGGATTAACCCTGGTTGTAAGCTTGCTCACTTTCTCACTTGTATGACAGTCGTATGAAATTCCATTATTTTGACAATGATTTGTGAACTAAACAATAAGAAACAAATGGTACATATATCAAAAGTCGGAGTACAGCCGTCAACATTGTGTTAGAATAATAAGTACGTAACAAAGAAACACAAAAAGCCTATAGACAAAGCACATTAGTAAAAATGAAACACATACAAGAATACAAAAATGAACCATAACACCATCCCGAGATGTATAAGTACAGAGTTGCGTCATATATATCAAAGAAACACTAACAGGCATATAAACAAAGCACTTAAGCAAAAATGAAAGTCAAGAATGCAAAATAAAACTAATATCACAAAAACATAATGACAGGATGTATAAGTAAAGAGCCAAGTCAAATTGATATCAACAAAAATAGAATAAACAGTAAGAGTAATATTCAAAAAGAAAGAAGACCATAACATGTTATTAAGATAATAAACCACGTCAGTACCCATAACCTATGCTTCAAGACCATCGTGTATTAAGTTGACACGGAATGTTTATCTACAAGGTCTCGGTATCTTCAGATGATTGTGTTTATAAAAAAACGAAAGACAAGATGTTCTTTGAAATACCCTTCGTTTATCAATTTTCTGCACAGACACTGGTGCTTTCAACATAGTCACCATTTTCTTTTTATTATTTAGGGCTAACTTCTTATCTTTCTTCTTAAGAAATTCTTGTATGAAGTCAGCCTCATAATAATAAAGAAACAAGTCGGCAAGAAGAGGGGCACAATTAGTTCCCATTGGAATGTCGACGGTCCGAACGTAACATATATGTGTTCATTTTTTTTTACATAAATAAGACCGTTAGATTTCTCGTTTGAATTGTTTTACTTTGTCTTATCGGGGCCTTTTATAGCTGACTATGCGGTATGGGCTTTGTTCAATGTTGAAGGCCGTACGGTGACCTATAGTTGTTAATGTCTGTGTCATTTTGGTCTTTTGTGAATAGTTGTCTCATTTGGAATCATACCACATCTTCTTTTTTATATCACTCAAGAAATCAAGCATCTTGATAATGTCAGTTTCAGAGAATTATTTGTATGAATCAGACTGATCCTTTACAAAGTAGGATTTGTCCCTCCCTAAGACAAGATACTTGTATGTACGCTGGCAATTTCTTTATGAAACAAAGCAATACCAACTCTTTTAATTTATCTTTTAGTTGAAATAAGGAATACTTGTGTAAAGTGTAGAAAAGTCAAATGTTTTATTATTATTGCAAGATGAAAGAGAATTAGATTGTATACTCTAAAAGATCTTTGAATTGTTTAGTATCCACATCTGATTCACGCCACCTCTAGAATAACATAACCATCTTAAATAAATAAAATTGAGAATTGATATAGGAAATGTGCCAAAGAAACAACAACCCAACCAAAGAGAGGGGAAAAGATCAGAAGGCCACTTATGGGTCTTCAACACAGCGAGAACATCCAGCACCCGGAGGCCGGCTTCTGTTGGCACCTTAACAAAAAAAGTGTACTAGTTAAGTGACAATGGACATCCTACTAAACCCCAAAACATATAAATGAACCTAAATTACAAACATAAAAGAGGGACGAAAGATACCAAAGGGACAGTCAAACTCATAAATCTAAAACAAACTGACAACGCCATGGCTAAAAATGAAAAAGACAAACAGAAAAACAATAGTACACATGACACAACATAGAAAACTAAAGAATAAACAACACGAACCCCACCAAAAACTAGGGGTGATCTCAGGTGCTCCGGAAGGGTAAGCAGATCCTGCTCCACATGCGGCACCCGTCGTGTTGCTTATGTGATTACAAATCCGGTAAAAAGTCTAATTAGGTAGGTCAAATTCATGAAAGGGAAGGGGATTGTAGTTACGACGTGAGGAACATATCCGATATCATTTGTGAAATGGTTATTCCATAACGGTCAACCAACTCGTGATGGCGTCCGTAAAATTTACGAAGGGATGATTTCAACTTCACCATTTGGAACTCTTGATTTAATAGCTTCCTTGTGAGCAGTAACCCTCTATCAAGAAAATCATGATAGGAAATGCAAGCACGGGAATATCGTATCAATTGAGAGATATATACCCCGTATGCAGGTGCTGCTGGAATGTTGCTACTTAGAAATGGAAAGTTCACAATTGGAAAGCTGAAATCATCTCTTTTGTCGTAAAGTTTTGTCTTCAACCGACCCTCATTGTCAATTTCTAGATGTAAGTCAAGATATGAAGCTGACTTAACTGTATCTGTAGTATCCTTTATCTCCAATTCGATGGGATAGATGCGTTCCACATAGTCACCAAATTTTGAATTGTTTAGTGAAAGAACGTCATCTATATAGCGGAAAGTAGAGTTAAAGGATATTGCTAACTTCTTATCTTTCTTACTAAGAAGTTCCTGCATGAAGTCAGCCTCATAATAATAAAGAAACAAGTCAGCAAGTAGAGGGGCACAGTTTGTTCCCATTGGTATGCCGACAGTCTGTTGAAAAACACGTCCTCCGAACGTAACAAATATGTTGTCAATCAAGAAATCAAGCATCTTGATAATATCGATTTCAGAGAATTTTTTGTTTGAATCAGAGTGATTCTTTACAAAGTAGGATTTATCCCTCCCTAAGACAAGATACTTGTATCTACGTTGGCCATTCTTTTTTATGAAGCAAAGTAATACCAACTCTTTTAATTTGTCTTTAAGTTTGGAATGTGGAATACTTGTGTAAAGAGTAGAGAAGTCAAATGTTTTAATACTGTTACAAGATGAAAGAGAGTTAGATTGTATGTACTCTAAAAGATCTTTGGAATTTTTAAGTATCCACATCTGATTCACGCCACCTCTAGAATAGGCAGTTTCACAATAACTTTGAAGCCCGTCTTTGATTGCTGATAAAATGGATGTTAATAATTTAGAAAGAGGTTTTGTGGAGCATTTGGAAGACCCAGCAATATACCGCTGTTTGTAAGGACACTTATGTAGTTTAGGTATCCAATACAGTGATGGAAGATCCAGTTCTTCATCTTTGGTTGAAATACCAAAGGAACAAAGAACAGACCTATGATTATCCAGGATTTCCTCTTTGGTAAGTGTCGTGAGGGTATATGTTGAGTTTCCAAGTGAATTGTCTATACCTAATTCGTTTATCAAGCAATTAATGTAATGACTTTTACAGACAAAAACGATGTTATTTGGGGCTTTGTCTGCGGGGACAACAACATATTTATCATGGAGGTCGGATAGGTGTTTAGCAACATTTGGGTCTTTAAAAATTGACGTAGCATGGGCATTGATGGACCCATTCAGTTTCTTAATTCTGATTTGTATTAAGGACCTCACTGCCTTTATCCATTCGGATAGAGTGTCTACGTCTTCCTTCTCGCGCTTAGCCCATTGCCTGGCATAATCCTCGACTGAATCCATCAAAATTTTAAAGTTGTATTTCGAATTGATGGATTTAGGCTCACGATATTTCGGACCTTTCGATAACACGTTTCGTAGAGAAGTGTTATTAACAATGTTAAGGTCACCGGTAATAACGTGGCCAGCGGGGTTATATGTGAATTGGGAACTAGCACAAGTGCAATCAGGAGGTTTAGACTTGAAGTCGTCAATATCGAGATCCTGCAAAACGCGTTTGTAATTGAAAATTTTAGTTGCAATAGGTTTGGTATAGGTATAAGAAATTATTGGTACAGACTGGTCTTTAAAATAAGGAGGTATTTTCGATTGAACTAATTTATGATGAAGGATATTGCCAAGGTTGACGCCATCGAGACCTTTGTTGGCAAAGGAAAGATTTAGAAAATATCTTTTCTCTTTTTCATCTTTTCCAATGCGAACTGGCTTGAAAAGTCTGTGACTTGCAATATCCGAAATTATAGCTTGAAGTTTGTATTGGTTTGAATGAGGGTTTGTAACAGTGGATTCCAAACATAAATTGAACAGAGAATGAAGTTTTGAAAGGGGTAATGAATAAAGTTTCGTGCGAATGTGATGAATACCTAACGGTTTTTGTATGAATGGCAGCAAGTCATTAATAGAGACATCATGCAGAGAGGGTGATGTATAATGACGATGACCATGACTGCGTCTACGTCATAAATGAATAACGAAGACAAGATGTTTCTGACTTGGGACAGGCGCAAACATGCGGCGGGACTAAACATGTGTTGTGGGATCTTCTACAGCCTTAGGGGGCACAACCTAAGTCACAGTTACTTGATAATATTTAAGAGAATTTTTTAGAAGAAAACAAATATGTCATTAAAAGGCTCATACCGATACCGAAGGCTTTTAGATTATCTTCATGCGCATTATTAGCGATTCAAAAAAAAAATATTTGAACTTCTTCACTATACATTTAAATTAATAAACATTTTTCATATTATTTGTTTAGACCACTCCGTCTCTAATATAACGGATATTCAATTACACAAATGAAGAATGTCATGATTGAGTCTGAGTAATGTGTTTGGTGAAAGAAAGATAACTTAGAAATACAACTGATGTCTAAACAGATGTCCATGCAATTTTTTTATATATTTAGAACTCTATAACACTTATTAAGATAAGGCTTAATGTTATGGCATGTAAAATAAAATATTTTGGGCATTGTAATGAATGCAAACTTCTCATAATCAATGCCTGTACCAAGTCAGGAATATGGAAGGGTTTTTTCACATGTTCAATTGATGGGTAATGATTGATTTTGTGAACTTTTATTGTCTTCCTTCTTTTCAACATGAATTATATTATTGTAATTGAGATAATTCTTTTACTGAATAGATACCACTGCTACATGACTGTTGGTCCCTGTGGGTATCATCATTTCAAAATAAAAGTACAGTCACAAAATAACTGAACTCAAAATGGTAAGTCACTTATCAAATGAACAAAATAAAAAACTCCAATACATTAAACGAATGGATAACATCTGTCACATTTCCAACTTTGTACATTTTTCTTAAGAATAAAAAGTTGGACCAAAGCTGGTTGTATAAGTAGCCAACGCTCTAGACAGTCGCATAAAATACCATTATATTCACAACGATGCGTGAACAAAACAAATAGTTATCAAAGGTACCAGGCTGATAATTTAATATCCAAGACGCGCTTTTCGTCTATATAAGACTCATTAGTGACACTCAGATCAAAAGAGTTAGAAAGCCAAACAAGTACTAAGTTGAAGAGCAATAAAGACCCGAAATTCCTAAAAGTTGTGCCAAATACGGCTAAAGTTATCTATGCCTAGGATAAGGAATTCCTTAGTATTTCGAATAATTCATACCTTTCCATGAAGATATATACTCACTATGTGATTATTATGTGTCATGTTTAGTATGTTAGAGATATTGTCATTGTTGAAGTAGTGGAACTGTGCATGTAATTGCACATTTAAATTAATAACGTAGAATGGAAATATCTGGTTTTTCCATACATAACACGCATCTATCCCATCATTTCAACTCATGCAGCACTTGTCTAACCGAACCATATACTGTGCCTGTACTACGTTGCAAATGTGCAAAAATATTGTTTTTGTTTTGAATTAAAGTAGGTATCGCCCCTGTCAATGACCTGAGTCCAAAGATCACAGTAATGCATGTTGTCCATTGTATGTACATGTATTGATTGAGCTAGGAAAAGGGAACATGATTGTGACTCTGTGGTATAGTTCAAATCTAGTGAAAAATAATCCAAAACTAGTGGTATCAATTGAAAATATTTCATTCAAATAAATTAAATAAAACAAAAATTAAAAAAAGTGTGACATATGTCCAATACATATGCAATACAGACTCAAAGTACATGAGGTTATTTGCGCGTTATATTTGGAGCAGTATATGCTACATGTAACTGTGCTAGAGTACTTGATACTTAAAATTCGAGTGTTTGAGGAGTCCTTGTTTTGCATGCTTTGTTTCCTATAATGTTATCAAGATGACGGTAAGTGTTGTTGAATTTATCAACTAATGCAATGTAGACGGGTCTTCACTTAGTTTGGTCATAAACTGTGTTTTATAACTGTTAAAAAATCATGTTCAAAACCAAATTTGTATACTGGCTTTGGTACTCATTGCAAAAGCTGGTAAATAATCTTTATCAATTCTGTATGTATAAGTTGAATAAGTTTGAAACAATATCAAATGTTTTGTTCACATGGAACATAACATTGTATCAATATGAAAATATTTGAAGGTTAGAAAAATAATAGTTAAGATTTATTAGTCAATAAAAGGTATAAAACAGTTAAGATTATTTTATTTCATGAAATACAGCAAGGTCTCGATTTCATTCGTCTGGGTGAAATTCTGGAATAAAAAAAAGAGATTTGAATGTGATTAATTGTTAAAGTTATGGTCATATATATCATTTGAATTCGTCGCAATAAGACTAAACATTTCGACCATTTCGTGATAAAAAATGTTGCTGCCGCTCATCTTTTCTTTTCAAAAGACAGTAATTAATTTAGAACAAAAAACATTCTTGTTTCTTCATTTATATATTCATATATATACAGTTTGAATGTTGTTTTTTCTGTTTTAATTGTTTTGCACTAGTAATTTTGGGACCTTTGCTAGTTTGTTGTTCGGTGAAGGCCAAGGTTGTGTGTTAAAAGCTGTACACTGACCTATCATGATTTACTTTCATTGTGACTTGGATGGAGAATGGTTGACTATCATACCACATCTTTTTATTTCTGCCTATAAAGCCGTTGTCTTTGTTGGTCTTATACCACATTTTCTTTTTTCTACATAAAAGGATAATTCACTTACCATCACAATGCTGCATGCATCCTTCCATGTTAAATCCTGCTTCAATAAATCATGAAAAAATCAATAGGCAAACTAATCAATTGATTTTTATAAAATCTCTGTTGATTTTTTTTCGTGTTTATTCGAGTTTTTTTTTATTTAAAACAGCTCTTGGTTCATGGAAAATAATCATTTTTGGTGATCAGTATTCAAAATATATTGTTGCAATATAAATATGAAATTGATTAAAATCTGTTTACTTTTCTTGTTCTAGTTCTTTGTCTTTAAAGCAGTGCATAATCCATTAAACTTTAAAAGTTGGGGTTTTTTTTCAATATTTTAATAATGGGGATTGTATATTTTGTACGAGTTCCAAAAAATTAAATATTTTTTAGAACGGTTATTATAATAATCATATATTTTTGTTGTTCATAGAATAAATGAAATTTAAATTAAAATATAATTGTGGAATAAACAAAATTGAAAACGAAACATGAGCTGCGTAAAAAAAAAGACATTTATATGTTATATTTGTTATTCTCGTGGGATTTTGTCTATGTGTGTTACATTTTAGTGTTATGTCGTTGTTCTCCTCTTATATTTAATGCGTTTCCCTCGGTTTTAGTTTGTTACCCCGATTTTGTTTTTTGTCCATGGATTTATGAGTTTTGAACAGCGGTATACTACTGTTGCCTTTATTTACCTTGTTGCTGAGAATGTTCCTGGCATTCCTTTGCACATTCTGAAATTTAAAAAAGTCATCTCTTAAAACATTGCTTAGCCTTGTTGACTGGTGCAATAAAATGTGTTCCTTTTTTCATGTTTAGAAGCTTTTTCATTTTTGTGAATTATATATTTTCCTTCAGATGCCTTAGCTTTTATTGCATCGTAACGTGGCTTTTATATACCCAAGTCCAATATCTCTTATTGAATGTAAAATCAATGGCTTTGTACCATAATTTTATCAATTTTGATGCATATGTTTATATAGATGTCGGGATATATAAAATGTAACACACATAGAGAGAAATTTATGTATTACTGAAAAATTATTACACCAGGGTTTTCGATATCACAAACTGGTCAAAACATTTACTAAATTTTATCATCGGTATAAGGAAATAATTCGTAAATATAACTCAACATGCAGACATCTTATACGTTCAGGTATTTCACATCCAAAATTTTATGGAAATATTCTTTATAAAGCACAAAAATGTCAGTATTCTCCTCAGAAACTAACAAAACCTTTAAATAGACTTATTAAAAGGGGATATAGTTACGATACTGTTGTCAGGTCATTAAAGATTGCATATTTTGGCTTTAACATTGATTCACTGATAGGGTCTTTGCATCGGAACTAAACACATTTATTTCTAAAAAAACAGTTGTTGGCATGACACGGGTTATGCTCTTCTCATATATTTTATGATAGTATGATACTAAACCCCTAACGGGAGGGATTGTACCTGATATTCATATGATGAAGACATAATCTTTCAATCAGTTTAATTGAGGTCTGGAGCTGGCATGTCAGTTAACTGCTAGTAGTCTGTTGTTATTTATGTATTATTGTCATTTTATTTATTTTCTTTTGTTACATCTTTTGACATCAGACTCGGACTTCTCTTGAACTGAATTTTAATGTGCGTATTGTTATTCTTTTACTTTTCTACATTGGCTAGAGGTATAGGGGGAGGGTTGAGATCTCATAAACATGTTTAACCCCGCCGCAATTTTGCGCCTGTCCCAAGTCAGGAGCCTCTGGCCTTTGTTAGTCTTGTATGATTTTAAATTTTAGTTTCTTGTGTATAATTCGGAGTTTAGTATGACGTCCATTATCACTGTACTATTATGCATATTTTAGGGGCCAGCTGAAGGACACCTACGGGTGCGGGAATTCTCGCTACATTGAAGACCCATTGGTTGCCTTCGGCTGTTGTTTGCTCTATGGTCGGGTGGTTGTCGCTTTGACATATTCACCATTTCCTTTCTCAATTTTATTTCAAAGTCTGTTATTGTTCAGCTGATTTTTAAAAGCTTCATTTCCTGAGGTGTTTTTATAATTAAAGATTTAATAGAAAAATTGTGAATCAATGGTTTTCATACATTTGAAAATGCCTGTACCAAGTCAGGAATATGACAGTTTTTGTCCATTCGTTTTTGATGCGTTTTGTTATTTGATTTTGCCATGTGATTATGGACTTTCCCAATTAATCTTCCTCTAAGTTCAGTATTTTTGTGATTTTACTTTTTTCAATATTTGATGAATTACATGAAAAGTAACGATTATAAAGAATTAGAGTTGACAATTGTACGTTCAAAAATGAAAGTATTTGCTTTTCAGGTTAAACTGACAATTGACGTCAAAAACAATTTTAAAATGAAAAATGTTTCCCTTCCGTATTTTTACAAACATGTAGTAAGGATAAGAAAACTTTCTTGTCAACTATGATTCAAATCATTTCATTTTTATATAAAACAAAAATACATATTGCTTACATTACTGAACAAATACAAAGGTTTACGACATACATCAATCTCGTGCAAGAAATCAGAATATGATTTAGACTACTTATGGTCTTTTGGCCTAAGTAAGACTCAAAAGTGAGACTCAAATCCATGTAACAGACTGAGTCAATAACGATATCTTAAACACTGCGAATATATAATGTGATTAAGAAAAAGATATATAATGCTGTTATTTACCTTGATAACTTTGATGGTTATCATGATGGTGGTCCTCGTCACCATTAGAGTGATCCTCGTCACTATCATGATCCTCGTCTTGACTATCATGATCATCCGTGTGATGTGCATCAACTTTGAAACTATAAAGCAATACGACTAAGACGGACAAGGTTACACATATTTTCATGACTGTTGCTGGATATCGCAAACGAATTCTTGAAATAAAATTCACAAATGTGTAGTTAACTTTCAACGGCGGATTCTTATGATTTTATACTTTAATTATCATGCAACATGTGCAGTTATCTTATTAATGAATCCTTTGTAGTTTATAAGAACACACATTTTTTTTGCAATTACACTAAATGCAACACGTTGCTATCTGTTGTATCTTATTAATTATTTATGTTGAAGAGAATAGAGTTCTTCTATGGTTGGCGGATTCTTATGATTTTATACTTTAATTCTCATGCAACATGTGCAGTTATCTTATTAATGAATCCTTTGTAGTTTATAAGAACACACATTTTTTTTGCAATTACACTAAATGCAACACGTTGCTATCTGTTGTATCTTATTAATTACTTATGTTGAAGAGAATAGAGTTCTTCTATGGTTATACTACTGATTTATTTTGTTACACAACTACCTTTTTATAGGTACTATTTCTGTACTTAAAATATGTAGTACTGGACATTTAATATTCTAATATTTAGTAATTGTTTTTTACTTTAGATTTATTGTAATATTTACTTGATGTGTGCTTAAAATATTGGTACAAAAATAATACCAACAATGATCACAGTATTCCATGTTTGAACATAATAACTTTATTAGATTTGAAAAAGACAAACTTTCAACATGCTGAAAATGTAACCGTGCAACCAAAAATCTGCAGTACTTAAATTGCAAGTACAAATCAAGTACTGTAAAATACATGTACCTAAATATTACAATAAGTCTTAAGTAACAAAATAGTACTGAATATTAAAAGTAGGTTTCCAGTACTACATATTTTTGGTACAGAAATAGTACCTATGCAAAAGTAGTTGTGTATTCCTCTTGTTCGAAGACACACCGAATGACTACATTTGACTTGTAATGATGATAATACAAGGCTTATTACTAGTATTGTGTACCATGTGTACGTCATACGCGCTTTTCGTCTATCAAAGAGTTGTATGTATAATTCAGATTTGTCGGAACAAGATCAAACAACTTGTTATTCATTCGTTTGGTGTGTTTGGGCTTTTATGTTTGCTATTTGATCATGTTGATTAGGACCTTTCCGTTTTGAATTTTCCTCGGAGTTCAGTGTTTTTGTGATTTTATTTTTGAACATTTATTAAGCACAACTATGTCTTAAGTAATTCAATATTCTATGTTCTGTTATAAATTTTAGTACGAGAAACATTAACAGTTGGGTTTTTCTTTGTCGCATCACAGTAAAATATATTTCCTCAGACAAGTTTTGTTTATTAAGAATTTTAAAACGTTAATTTTGAATAATAAGAAAATGCACATCAATATCTAAACTCTTTTGATTTATGAACTCGTCGTATCTTCTTTTTCTATGCTTATTTTAATAAATATATATTGACGACGGATCTAGAGTAGAAATATTAATAATTTTTTAAATGACTTTAATAAAACATATGTTAAACAATAAAACCCTAATTGTTAATTCAGATCTATCACAGTCTAACATATTATTATGTTTTTATCCTTCATTACATTTGTAACAGGTGCAGAAATTTCATTTCATAATTCCCAGGTAAGTTTTAAGAAAAAAATAGACTTTAAATTTACATTGACATGTTTCTATCGTTTGTATCTGATTGATTACTATTACCATATCATCCATCACTATTTTGTTTTGTTTTTTCTTATATTATCAAATACTGAATTAGGAACAACAAAATACAAGTTGGACAAATAGTGAAACTACAATAATTTTGGTAATGGGTAATTCAGGTTAAAAGTTTGTATTGTAAATGGCTAAATTTGTAATAATGGAACTTCAGATCTTTTTCACTAATTCATGACTCCCTCGCTCTCTATGTTGAATTTTCAAGTTCAAGCAATCGTAGGTATTTTGTTTACGTTTAAGAAAATTGGTAGTATTTTCATGTCAAATTATCCCTTATCCTGAATTGTGCTCAAACATCAACATACCCTTAATAACATATAAGTGCTAACTGTTTCCCAGAAGTTGAATAGTACAAAATCAGGTACTTCTGATCTGAGGAACAGGGCAAATATGGCATCCTATCTTTATTTCGGTTTTTTTTTGTTATCCAAAGGAAAGTTTTAACAAGGGTTCTACAGTCATATAAAAAGTGTAAATATTTACACTTGATTGAATGTAGATTTTTCAATTGTTTTTTTGTCGTATCACAGTACGAGATCTTTCCTCAAACAAGATTTTTTTACTGAGGATTCTAAAACATTAATTTTGAAAAAAAACAAGAAATTCTATCAATCTCTAAACTCTTTTGATTTATGAACTTGTCGTATCGTCTTATTTCTATGATTTTTTAATAAATATATATTGACGACATATCTCGAGTAAATATATCATAGATTATTCAAATGACTTAAATAAAATATATAATAAATAATAAATCCTAATTAATAATTCAGCTCCATCCCAATGCTGCGGATAATTATGGTTTTTCCTTTATTTCTAATGCAACATGTGTAATCTTATTTTTGATTCCTTTGTAGTTTTTAAGATAAACAAACAAACTTTAAACTAAAATGAATTCAGAATGTTTCTGTCTATTGTATCTGGTTGATTACTTTTACCACTTAGTATAGTCTATCACTACTTTATTTGTTTTCCTACATTTTTCACATACTTAATTAGGGCTAACAAATTACAAGTTTGACAAATAGTGAAACTACAACAATTTTTGTATCCTTAATTTCTAATGCAACATGTGGAGTAATATTTATGTTTAATTACCTTGAAGGTTGTAAGAGAAACACTTTACATTTAAAATGATTTTCAACACGTTGCAATCTATTGTATCTGATTGATTGTCATTACAATATCATCCAGCAAGTATCGTCAGATACTTGCAGCTGAGTATTCCGATTGATTTGAACCTTACTGATAGTATATTCCTACAGTTGAATCTGTGAATAACAGTGTAAGAAAAATTTCCAAATAATATTTCATCACAGCAATATGCGGTAAGATAAAATTTATTCCTGTGAACATTATTAGTTACATAGTGTGATAGTGACCTAATACGGTATATATGGGGTCAGTAAATTCCATATGGTATGGAATTTACTGACCCCATATATATACCGTATTACGTCACTAGCACACTATGTAACGAATTTATCTTACCGACTATCTTAACGTGTGAAATTAAGACTAGTGATTCTCAAAATGAGCAAGTCTTCAATACTGTTAGCACTAAGAAAACACTCCCATTGATCCTACAAAAACAGATGCCAACAATAACGACTTGTTAGGTTTAAATGTGTTTTATGAATTTGTTTCAATCTTAATCATCAATTTCTTCGTCTGTTGGAACTTTTAAGATTTTTTCTCAGTACCGTTTTGTTTTTTATAAAGGGACATAACACCATTACTAACCGTGTATGAAATAAGCCCCGCCCCTTCTTACCTAATAAGGAATATAAAGGGACGTAACTCCACTACTAACCGTGTATGAGATAAGCCCCGCCCTCCTACTAACCTAATATCAAATATGCACGCGGACGCTTTTAACCAATCATATTCCTGGAAATGTATAGGAGGTAAGATAAATTCATATCCATGTCCGGAGTGTTGAGACTTACATAATTGTTGGGCATCATTGAACATAACTTGATTGCATCCTATTCATCGCCCGGGCAAGGCAAACGCGCTCGACGTTGGGGTCTGACAGATTCGAATATTTCTCCCACGTCTCACCTCACGACCATGCACTGTCCAGCTGCTGAATAGATACGAAATCATTTTATTCAGTAGTCCCCCGAAGAGGTGTGATGTAAAAGAGGGACAGAAATACCTGTTAGACAAAAGGCAGAACGGATGGAAATATTTGTTAGACACAAAGATAAACGGAAGGAAAGCGCTATGGTATAATATGGCAGCTAGCTTTTATATTCTTAGGTCCACTTCAATGATTGCATGCAGATCGAGGGTTTTTCCTTTACACCTCTTTTATAAATTATAAAAGCAGTTTTGTTTCATTTGCAATTAGAGTGCAGATATATGCAAAATACCTATGCATTTGAATTATTCATACTTCCATAGACGATTCTGTGTAAGGCACTGAAAGAAAAACATATGGTGTCCTTTAATATACCACCAAGGAAAGATGGAATGCTGGCGGACTCATGAAAAAAATAACAAAATTAGTCAAATTCAAAATGAAAGTCATCACTATAAAATAACAAATTAATGAGTTCTATATAATATCTGTTTGTATGATACGTGTTGGTGGAAGACCTCCATCAAAAGCTTTCCAGATGAATCGATTGGTTATCCAAATATACAAAATCAAAGTGTTTTGTAAGCAAAATATAAATGGAGTATACTAACAGAAAAACCAAAGCAATCTAGTCCCAATTTTGACTGAGGGGGACACAACCTTAGTCATAATAACATAGTATATTTAGTGAAAAATTTTCAGAAAAAAACATTGTCATGGATTGAAGCCCGATACCGAACAATTAGCTATGGGCGTATTGATTAGCTTCCAGCACAGATCATTTCAGATTATATTCATTATAAGCGATATAAAAAATGTTGTTTAGACTACATCAAGAGACATTTCTATTAATAAACTTTTTAATACTATTTGTTTGAACTCAAGACTACTTGAAGACTTCTAATAAAACTTATTTTAAAAAATAATATCATTTTTTTTCGTTAAAATTCATCATTCTTTTTGGCAGCATGATGAATGTTCAGTAACTTTTTTTTTAATTTTTTTACCGTTTTTATCTTTTAACCGTTTTCTGTAGGTCAATTGATCTCGTTTATGGTCTAAACAGTACTATTGGGCAAGTGGTCTATGTACAACATACTACAAGCTCTTCGTGCTCTAAATAAGACGACATGGCAACACCATTCTGTTGAAATGGCCAAAAGGAGTTTACAATGCATTGAATGTTCGTACCAAAATTTGTCTAGCTTGTTGTGATATCAACACATCTGTTGTTGAAATGTGAAGAGAATTTATCATTGATCTGTATGACATAAAACAAAATCTAGACATGGTGATCTTAATACCAATTAAAAAAAAAGATTTGTTTGAAGATTAGTTTATACATATTTTATTTGAATGCAGACTTATGGAATCATCTCCATTTAACACATTTAACAATACAATAAATAAATAAGAGCATGCATACTTTACATATTATTGCAACATTTGAATAAATTGGACCACAAAATTAAGTGACACAAAAGAAGTAGAGAGAAAAAGATAAAAGATTAGTTGGAAACTACCTTAATCCAAGGCATAGTTCATATATTTAGTGTGTGTTTTTTTTTACTGATAACAAAAAGTCGACAGTTATATTAATAAAAACAAAGATCTAAATACAGTGTTGGATCAATAACTATTTAGAATAAGTTTATTTAAGGATCGACGAGCTTACCTCGGTCGTATATAAGTTTCTTGTCTCGGTAAACAACATCTCCGTAAAAATAAGGATGTGCTATTTCGTTTGAAAGTTTTCTACATGCAAAACTTCAAAAACCAAATCCGTGTATCTATGAAAGAATTTGGTAAACTTTTTACGCAGTTTGTTGTAAAAAATCCCTGAACTCTTGATAATTTACTAGTAATATCATTTCCATTGAAACACAAAACGTCACATTACAATACGGGCATAGTGAACGAGTTCTGATTTATAAACACCATCAGATCAATGTACCATCATCGTCCAAAAAGGAAAATTTAACAATATGATTAATGAAACGAAATATCGTCCATTTATCCGTAAATTTTTGTGTAGAGTTCTTGTGTTTCAACTTTTGAGTACGCTTGAAAAGGTCTTTAAAATGATAATTTCTAACACTGTCAGTCTTGATGCTCTGAAAACAGTTATGAATATAATTTGTCTATCAAACAAATTACATATCTAAATAAATTAAAATTGTCAGAACAGTAGGACATGCTGGTCCAATTTGAGTAAAATCTCAGGTCATTTGACTATTAGTATCTCGAGATTAGATATATGAAGTCTATTACATCTACAAATTCTCATTTTCTCCCCTTTAATCAGTCAAGGCAGTGACTATTTTGCCGGCACTGATTAAAATATCTTACTTCAATCCGAAAAAATAACAACATATTTCTATAAAAAAAGGCTATTTTAAGTAATAACGACACCAACAATATAATGAACTTAATATTTTGCCGGTGACCGTACTTTGTAAAGAGGGAAATTTAATATTAACTTTTGAAAAGTTCTATGAAAATGTATGGCACGCCGTTATTATATTTATTCAATTTCGAGATATCTTATTTAGTTAAATAAGATATCTTATAAACTAATTGAGATATCTTAATAACAAAATGAGATATCTTGTATATTAATTGAGATATCTGATTTATTAAATAAGATATCTTATAAATTAAATAAGATATCTTATTAAAATGTTTATAAAGATATCTTATTAAAATGTTTATAAAGATATCTTATTAAATATATAAGATATCTTATTTAAAATATAAGATATCTTATTTAAAATATAAGATATCTCTATTAATTTATAAGATATCTTATTAACTATATAAGATATCTTTTATATAGTTAATAATAGAGATATCTTCTTTACTTAATAAGATATCTCCATAAGTTAATAAGATATCTCTATTAGTTTATAAGATATCTCTATTAATTAATAAGATATCTCTATTAGTTTATAAGATATCTCTATTTATTAATAAGATATCTTATAAAGTATGTATTTAAAAGATATCTTTATAAAGAAGTAAGATATCTTTTATACTTTATAAGATATCTTATTAATTAACAGAGATATCTCATTAACTTATAGAGATATCTTATAAACTAATAGATATATATCATAAACTTTCAGCGATATCTTATTAACTTATAGAGATATCTTATTAACTTATAGAGATATCTTATAAACTAATAGAGATATCTTATACACTTTTAGAGATATCTTATTAACTTATAGAGATATCTTATTTAATTGGTAATAAAGATATCATATCTAATATAAGATATCTCCATAAGTTAATAAGATATCTCTCTTAATTAATAAGATATCTTATAAAGTATGTATTAAAAAGATATCTTTATAAAGAAGTAAGATATCTTATATACTTTATAAGATATCTTATTAATTAATAGAGATATCTTATTAACTTATAGAGATATCTTATAAACTTATCATAGATATCTTATTAACTAATAGAGATATCTTATTTACTTTCAAATTAAATAAGATATCTTATAAAAATTAAAGATGTGGTAGAGTATTCAGCATTAATATTTATTTTCTTTTAGAATAATTAATATTAATTAGTAGTTTTATTATATGTTTATTAAGAGTTCATCAATTCTTCTATTCTCTTATTTCTTCTTAGTACAGTTCTACTCTATTTTTCTGGTTCATTAGTCGGTCAGTCATGTGTCAGATTATCTTGTCTACTATTGGTCACAGTCATTGAGTTCATAGTTTTTGCCACTCTTTTTGATATACCTTGAGAGAAAGCTTTACATGTAGCAGCCATATTTAAAATAGTTATACAGTTTAATATTCTGGACACTTATTCCATATTAATCAGGTCAGTTACTAATATTTCTAAGTCTTTGATATTTGCACAGTATTCCTTTAGTTTGAATCTGAGAGAAAATGTATTTTGAATAAGTCAGAATGATTGTGCATGGATGATAGATATTTTATTTTAAAGAAGTATTTTCATGAACTCAGAGCAATAATATATCATAGATATATTAATGATACATGTATTGGTACAGTTATTTTATTATTATAAAAGGTCCAAAGTAATGTTTGCTGAACATTAAACTTATTGTTTATATAAATGCTAGCTGATATAGTTAGTTCATTAGACTTATGTAGGTTATATTTGTATTTTAACAGGACCAGAATATCTTCATATTATATTAATCTGGTGATGTTTCCAAACAGGAGATAGACCTTTGTACCATATACATGGTAAGATCAGTGTTACATGTATTTTTAGTTTACTGTATTGTCTGTGTTTGTCTATTTAATTTTAGTTCAGTATATGTATTGTTTGTGTCTTGTGAATAGTAGTTACCTGTATGTCAATTATTACATGTAAACATTATAGTAAGAAATTGTAGTTCATTCATAAATCTATGAATGAGTAGCGTAATATAATTGGACATATGTAGTAATTAATCCTGACTTGGTTTATAATTGAGTTTGATTGAATTCATATAATTATAATATATACACTTAAATAGTATTGGTTGTATTCTTTCAGAAAAGAGCTAGTTTATCGTATTTTATACATGTACTTTCCGTTTTATGATTTAGAGTTATATCCCTTTGTACACTGTACTGTCTATGTATTTACGTTTTGTTATTTGTGTACTTTCAGGGTTGATTTATTTATGTCGTATGAATAAAGCATCTTAAACTTGACGAATCCTTTTATTCTGTCCAAGAACCCTATTACATTTGGCGCCCACTAGTAGGTTAGACGTTCAGCGACATATTTCCTGTTGGAGCCTCACTGAAGGTCAGGATCTAGGACGTGACATCCATCGGAAGATTGGAAAAATCAGTCGAAAATATTCAACAACGTTGGTGAAAATCGTTTATTGTACAGACTATTTGCTGTTGTATACATTGTTTATGTAATGAAATGGTGAGAATATACACATAGTTTACACTCTATATAAATATTTTGTAAATATTTGATATCAGAAAGCCACTATTGAAGAAAAACATTGACTTTGAAAACATCAAAAATTTGAAATTGGCCATTATCATGCATGTTTTGTGTTGATATTGTATATTAGTGTACTATTTATAAATTTTCTTTGTTTGAATAATACTGACAACTGGTCTGCTTGTCCAAACTTAGAAATTTTTTGAAAATCCAGCTGGTATTTACACTTGACTTTTGTGTTTTGTACTTAGCCATTTTTTATTTGTTTACATTGTGTACTATTGATTGGTAGGTGTTACATATCTGTTTGTGTTTGTTCTTGTCATTCACTTACACTTTGTTAACACGCATACACATCAATAGTGAGATACTGTTGTACTGATTTGGTATTATTTATGAGAAAGTGTACTTAGATTATTTTTCATATTTGAAAAAAAAAAATACTTTGATTTGGTATTAGCTTAGTACGTGTGTACTTAGTATTTATTGACATATAGTGTATTGCTATACAGGGTAGTCACATATACATTTGTACTTGTACTTAGTATATAAGGGTATAGGTGTATTTATTTTATTTGTATGTCTACGTGTGCGTATGTATGATTGAATGTTGATATGAACCTGTGATTGACCTTGACCTTTCACATTTTAATAAATTTTCCCTTGCCTTGCCCGACACTTACCCTACTTTGTGCATGGCAGTGCATGTAAATTAATACACTTTTATACACATTTAAAAGCATACATACACTTGATAGTCTATAAGCGAAGCAGATATAGATAGCGATATATAGATACATTTGAGTGAACTCATAGATTGAGACGAGAAGACATATTTGGTATATGATTTGATGTAAGTAACCCAAGCCCATACATATAAAACTTACATTACACAGTAGGCTTCGGTTACACAGTAAAACTTAGTATAGTTGTGTTGTGGTCCAACCTTAGTTGTATTTGTTGTCACTGTTGCTTATACTTATACTTGTACTTTAACTTTACTTTATATTCTATCTACTTTACTTTGATCTATTGATGAACTAATCTTTACTTTAGTTTTGTTCATATTTATTTATATATAGTACTTGTGTCATATTTGTATATATTCATACTTGTGTTTAGATATTTACATACTTGATATACTTATTCATTACTTTTCATCAGGGTAGATAATCTGCACTATTATTGAGTTGTCTTTCTTTGCATATTGTGTTTATCATACTTAGGCTATTAATTTTTTTTGTAATTTCAGAAAATTAATTGTACTTTATAATTTCAGATTACTATACTATTAGATAGCTGACTTTATTTTTTTTTTTTTTCTGTATTTTGATACTTGTATTTAATCATTATACATAACTTCTTTTACAGTTAGTTTAGTTCCTTGGTACCAGATTTAATACTAAACTTTGATATTTCAGATCTATTAATTATTATTTAATTTCAGATTTTGATATTTTGTTTCATATTTGGACTTTAACTAATCTTTACTTGAATTTTCAGTGCTGCATATTTATCATATAGCATATATGTTATTTTGTTTTCTTTATCCATCATAGATTACTGGTGATACATATAGTTATATCATATTGCATTGTGTTTTAGGATATACTTACCAGATATTTGTTTTCATTTTGACTAATTTGAGTACGAGATAAATTTATATAGATTTACCAGATAGATTTATATAGGTTTGTCAAATACATTTGTATTGATTTCAGCTATTCATTATCTTTACTTTGTATTCATTGAAGGTACTTAATATAATTTTGTATTCATTGAAGGTACTTAATATAATTTTGTATTCATTGAAGGTACTTAATATAATTTTGTATTCATTGAAGGTACTTAACAAATTTTTGTATTCATTGAAGGTACTTAACATTGCTTATATTCATTTTAGGTATTTAATATTATTTCTTATTCATTGTAGGTAATTAATTCTATTTCATATTAATTTTAGGTACTTAATATATACATTTGGTATTCATTTTAGGAATTTAATCATTTTTTTTTCTTTATTGTAGATTATTAACATTCATTTACTATTTCTTGTAGGATAGTTATATTTTTTTTTGTGTATTTATTGTAGATAACTTTATTTTTTTTATAGGTGCTAATATTTATTATATTCCTTGTAGATTTAGGATATCTTATTATACATTCATTCATATTTTGACATCATGGCCGATGAGGAATATCAACAGCTCGTCGACACCTTAAAGGAAATGCATATAAAACCAAAGGCCGATACACCTGAGGCATTACAACAGTGGATTGAGTCTTACGCAATAGAAACTCTACAGATGGGAAAACAGATGCAACCTATTAAGAAGGAACCATCAACATCATCCCATTATACTCAGCCACCTAGAATCAACCTTTTCTCTGGTAGTGGTGAAAAGAAAGGAGGTGAAACAACATATGAACTTTGGAAATATGAAGTACTTGGACTCATGAAGGATAAGATTCACTCAGAGGAAGCTATAATCCAAGCCATACGTAGAGCTTTGCGTGGGGAAGCAGGATTAGTAGCAATGCGTTTAGGAACAGATGCATCATTAACTGAGATCATGAGCAAGATGGAAAGCGTTTTTGGCAATGTAGATGAACTTGAAACCATCATGAGTGACTTTTACAATGCAAAGCAGAAGGAAACCGAGGATGTTTCAGCATGGAGTTGTCGCTTGGAAGGAATACTTGATAAAGCCATCCATTCAGGGAAAGTCAGTAAGCCACAAGCAGATACCATGATGCATGACATGCTTTGGAAAGGACTTAGACCAGATATAAAGCATATCAGCCACTATGAGAAGGAACGCTTTAAGACATTTGATCATTTGCGTGTAGCTTCAAGAAAGATTGAGAAAGAACATAATCTTGATGAACTACCAAAGGTGAAAGCAACATCAAAACAGGCCATTGCTAATGACATGAATGAGAAAGAGGAGGAATCTGAACTTGTTACAACACTGAAGCAGATAAACACACGCCTTGAACAGTTAGAATCTACACAACATAATAAGCAGCAATTTAAAGATCAACCAAATCAACAACAACAAGACACACAACCACAACCGTACCAAGAGACATTTAATCAGTTTAGAGGTAGAGGATATAATAGAGGTGGTAGAGGAAATAGAGGTTATGATAGAGGTTATGGAAGAGGTTATGGCAGAGGTTATGGTAGAGGTAATGGCAGAGGTTTTGGTCAGAATCAACATCAGTCAACTCAACCGATTACATGTTACCGTTGTGGTAGAGACTCGCACATTGCCAGAGGATGCCGAGCCAACACTGATGTCAACGGCAAACCTTTAAACTAGATGATGTCATCGACAAGGGGCAGCCGATCGACATGAACATACAAAGCCCTATTCAACAGAATTTATGCAAATCAACAATACCACCAGGACTTTGTGGACAACCAACTGAATCAAAAATTATCATCAATGGCATTGAAACTTCATCTCTTCTAGATACAGGGTCCACTGTTTCAACAATAGCTCATGAATTTTACACTCAGCACTTTACTGACACACCACTCAAACCTTTAGAACAGATTATCAGCATTGAATGTGCAGATGGAAATTCATTACCGTACCATGGATATATTGAGGCCAACATTCAACTGAAAGAAACCGATCAGCATTATCCAACCATACTACTTGTCGTACCAGATAGTCCGTATCACTCCAAAGTTCCAGTTCTGTTGGGAACAAATATACTGACAACCATCATGGATAATTACAAAGATAGATTTGGCAACCGATTTCTTCAAACTTCAGATTTAACAACACCCTGGTATTCTTCGTTTAGATGTATACTATTGAGAGAAAAAGAACTTAAAAAGATGAAAAACAGATTAGCATTAGTTAAATCAGCTGAATATGAAAGAGTTATTATACCACCAAACAGTCAGATATCCATCAAAGCTATGACAACCAAAGAACTACCTTACCACTCCACATCTGCTATCACGCAGCAAACAAAGTCATCTATATTACCATCAGATTTAGATATTGAACCATCACTGATAGATTATAAATACCAGCATAATGACATGTTCAACCTCAGAATTTGTAACATCACTACAAGAACAGTCACCATTCAACCAAACGCTATAATTGCTGAACTACAACCTGTACTCATACAAGATAAGCCTTTAAATAAAGAGAAAGAATTTGAACCACCATTATTACAGCAGGTAGACATATCCAACGACAACATAACATCAGATCAACTTCAACGTGGAAAAGATTTCATTACATCATACCAGGATATATTTTCCAAAGATGATTACGACATTGGACATACCAACATAGTACAACATAAGATACTCTTAGAAGATGATAGACCGTTCAAACAACGATACCGACACATACCGCCTTCAAAGTATGAAGATGTTAAGAGCCACTTATACCAGATGCTCCGAGCAGGAATAATAAGAAAGTCTCATAGTCCGTATGCCTCCAACGTTGTTCTAGTTAAGAAGAAGAATGGCACACTAAGAATATGCGTAGATTACAGAGAATTGAATTTAAAGACAAAAAAGGACGCCTATGCTTTGCCAAGAATGGAGGATATGTTAGACTGCATGGCTGGAAACAAGTTCTTCTCGACCGTAGACATGAAGTCTGGTTATCATCAGGTGGAGATACTTGAGGAACACAAGGAGAGGACAGCATTCACCGTAGGACCTCTTGGACTCTTCGAGTACAACCGTATGCCTTTCGGACTTGCTTGCGCCCCCGCCACTTATCAACGTCTTATGCAAGATTGCCTTAGAGATCTTCACATGCGTATATGTTGCGTATTCATAGACGATGTCATCATATTTGCTAAAACGTACGAGGAACACCTAGAACGACTTGAGATGGTCTTTGACAGATTTTGACAAGCCAACTTGAAGCTTTCGCCATCAAAATGTTCTTTCTTCCAGCCAAAAGTCAAATATGTAGGACATATTGTATCTGAGGAGGGAGTAGAGACAGACCCAGAGAAAGTTGAGAAAGTAATGAATTGGCCTACTCCAAAGTCACCTGAAGAAGTACGTAGATTCATCGGATTCGTAGGTTACTACCGCAAGTTCATCCGTAACTTCAGTCAGATAGCAAAGCCACTTACATCCATTATGCCAACTTCAAATGTAAAGAAAGGGAAAAAGAAGACTAAGAAACAACAACAAGAAGCATTTCAGTGGACTGATAAGCAAGAAACAGCTTTCACAACATTAAAGCAACACTTATCATCAGCACCGATACTTGGATATGTCGATTACTCCAAACCATTTGAACTACACACCGATGCCAGTGGTCAAGGACTTGGTGCCGTACTATATCAAGAGCAAGACGGACATCAGCGTGTAATCGCATATGCTAGCAGAGGTTTAACAAAAGCGGAACAGAACTATCCAGCACATAAGATGGAATTTCTTGCGCTAAAGTGGTCCATAACCGACAAGTTCCATGATTACCTCTATGGCCACAAGTTTAGAGTACTCACAGACAACAACCCACTCACATATGTACTCACGTCTGCAAAACTAGATGCTACTGGACACCGTTGGCTCGCTGCACTAGCCGCTTACGATTTCGACATCATCTATCGTCCAGGCAAGACAAATGCAGATGCAGATGGACTATCCAGATTGACAACTATCAGCAAAGATTCCATTAAAGCGATATGCGGATGCATATATACACCGTTGATTGACTCCTATGCCATATCACCAGATACCATCGACATTAGTAATTTGGATATGCACATAGAGGTTTCAACTGATACCAACTGGTCAGAAGTCCAAGCTATGGATCCACTACTCCACGCATGGAGAAAACAGCTGAAATCTGGACAGAAACCAGTAAAAGGAAAGATATTATCAAGTCCACTAAGTAAACAGTTCAACCATCTCAGACTTATAGATGATGTACTTTACAGAGAGATTACCATCGACGAAAAGATACATCATCAACTCATCATACCATCTTCACACATCAAATTAGCATTAGAAGCACTACATGACGAAATGGGACATCCAGGGAAAGACAGAACCACCAGTCTAATAAGAGAACGTTTTTACTGGCCTGGGATGAATAAAGATATTGAAGAATGGATTCAACGATGCGAAAGATGTATTAAGAGAAAGAAAGATCCAGGAAGAGCACCACTAGTCAACATCACAACAACTCAGCCAATGGACCTTATATGCATTGACTACCTTACTCTAGAACCATCAAAGGGAGGAATTCAAGACATCTTGGTAATCACCGACCACTTTACACGTTATGCACAGGCCATACCAACACGCAACCAGACTGCAAAGACAACTGCAGAAGCATTGCTCAACAACTTCATCGTGCATTATGGTTTACCTAACAGAATTCACTCAGATCAGGGTCCATCCTTTGAAAGTAACATCATTCAGGAACTTTGCCGTCTAACAGGGATCAAGAAGTCAAGAACCACACCATACCATCCGATGGGCAACGGCATGACTGAGAGGTTTAACCGTACATTACTGTCAATGCTTGGAACTTTACAGCCAAAAGATAAGATCAACTGGAAAGCGTACGTAGCTCCGTTAGTGCATGCGTACAACTGCACTCGTCATGAAGCAACAGGACAATCACCTTACTTTCTGATGTTTGGCCGACAACCAAAACTTCCCATCGATTTAGCATTTGGATTGGTAAAGGACAAAGATAGGAAACCACACACCAAGTACATACAAGAATTGAAGAACAGACTAGTGGATGTTTATAAGCTTGCTTCAAAATCAGCAAAGAAGGCAAATGAGAAACAAAAAGAACATTACGATCTGAAAGTTAGAGGAGCAGTGGTGGAAAAAGGCGACAAGGTATTAGTGAAGAAAGTTGCATTTGATGGAAAGCATAAGCTGAGTGATAAATGGGAGAACGATATTTATTTAGTATTATCACAACATAATAAAGATATACCAGTGTACGTTGTACAAAAAGATAGTGGCGAGGGGCGTAAGCGTACATTACATAGGAATCTTCTATTACCTGTGGGATATATTTCAAGTCAACCACCAACGGCAGAACCATTACCTAGACCAGTCCCTAGACCAAGAACGAGATTGCAAAAGAAGATCAGATCTAACACAGACTGTACTATGGAGGATACCGATATCGAAAGTGATGATGATTATGAGATATTCGTACATCAACGACCAATGGTTGACAACACTTCATCCAGTGTTGATGATGATGAAACAGATAGTCTTGATGATCACGAAGAAGAAGTACTACACACTCCGGAGTCAGATGGGGACGCCCATGATATAGAGGTACAGGAACTAGATTCCGTACACGAGGATGAAGAGCAGGAGTCGTCTTTAGAACCAGAGACGCTAAATCCAGCTCATGATGATGATATACCTTCAGTTGTGCCTCGTCGATCAGGCCGAGAGAGGACGCAACCTAAGTGGTTACAGTCTGGTGATTTTGTGACGAAGTCTGCAGTTCCACCTATTGATACACCTGTATTGCCACCAGCTGAGTGGAGACAGAAGGCAGATTACCTGTCTAGCTGTATTGCTAGAGGTTTATTTTCAGGGATAGAGCTAGAAGCAGGGAAGGCTTTATTAGCCATTTTGACCGATCATTGATGTTTTATATTTTAACTTTACTATTGATACTATTAATCTTATATTTGATGATATTTCAGTGGATTATTCTGATTGATTTCTACTGTATTTATTAGTGATTGCAGTATCAGTACATTGCAGCTTCAGATATAATACTATTTCATTTTTATTTTTCATAGATATTATGTTGTATACTCTGAAATGACATGGACGTCATTTTAGATGCCAGGGGAGTATGTGGTAGAGTATTCAGCATTAATATTTATTTTCTTTTAGAATAATTAATATTAATTAGTAGTTTTATTATATGTTTATTAAGAGTTCATCAATTCTTCTATTCTCTTATTTCTTCTTAGTACAGTTCTAATCTATTTTTCTGGTTCATTAGTCGGTCAGTCATGTGTCAGATTATCTTGTCTACTATTGGTCACAGTCATTGAGTTCATAGTTTTTGCCACTCTTTTTGATATACCTTGAGAGAAAGCTTTACATGTAGCAGCCATATTTAAAATAGTTATACAGTTTAATATTCTGGACACTTATTCCATATTAATCAGGTCAGTTACTAATATTTCTAAGTCTTTAATATTTGCACAGTATTCCTTTAGTTTGAATCTGAGAGAAAATGTATTTTGAATAAGTCAGAATGATTGTGCATGGATGATAGATATTTTATTTTAAAGAAGTATTTTCATGAACTCAGAGCAATAATATATCATAGATATATTAATGATACATGTATTGGTACAGTTATTTTATTATTATAAAAGGTCCAAAGTAATGTTTGCTGAACATTAAACTTATTGTTTATATAAATGCTAGCTGATATAGTTAGTTCATTAGACTTATGCAGGTTATATTTGTATTTTAACAGGACCAGAATATCTTCATATTATATTAATCTGGTGATGTTTCCAAACAGGAGATAGACCTTTGTACCATATACATGGTAAGATCAGTGTTACATGTATTTTTAGTTTACTGTATTGTCTGTGTTTGTCTATTTAATTTTAGTTCAGTATATGTATTGTTTGTGTCTTGTGAATAGTAGTTACCTGTATGTCAATTATTACATGTAAACATTATAGTAAGAAATTGTAGTTCATTCATAAATCTATGAATGAGTAGCGTAATATAATTGGACATATGTAGTAATTAATCCTGACTTGGTTTATAATTGAGTTTGATTGAATTCATATAATTATAATATATACACTTAAATAGTATTGGTTGTATTCTTTCAGAAAAGAGCTAGTTTATCGTATTTTATACATGTACTTTCCGTTTTATGATTTAGAGTTATATCCCTTTGTACACTGTACTGTCTATGTATTTACGTTTTGTTATTTGTGTACTTTCAGGGTTGATTTATTTATGTCGTATGAATAAAGCATCTTAAACTTGACGAATCCTTTTATTCTGTCCAAGAACCCTATTACAAAGATATATTAATACTCAATAAGATATCTTGTTAAATAAATAAGATATCTTCAAATTTGAATAAATATAAACATGTGCACTGTCAACATAAAATAATCAAATAATAATAATTAGTACAGATCGATAAACCAGTATTTAAAGAAGAAATCAGCTAGCAATATTTGAGAATGATACATAAATTATAAGATCTTATAATTATTTCAAAACATATAAATTAGTCAAAGTGAAAATAAGAATTTATAGCAAGAAAATTAAGTATTCCGTTATGAAATCAAATGAAAACATACATGTAGCTGAAATTATCTTCACAAGTTTGCTGCATTAAAATAAAAAGTGCTAATGTGGCGTAAAACAACCAACAATCATTGATAAAACTAAAATAGAGCCTATGTTTCACTATGTTTCACTCCCCTAAACGTATTGGTCCCCAAGTAGAATAACAACAAACGTGTTGCACAGTGGTGTTATAATTTGTTGATACATCAAAAATCCTGTGTTGTGAGTGGATAGATAAAAAATATTTAAATATATAAATGATGTTTAAAAATCATTCATAATTCATGACCTGTGCATTTCAGGGTTGTAATTAAATTTAGTGTTTTTGGATAGCCAGAAATTACTAGTAGTCTACTTTTTGCTAATTATATTCATAATGTCAGAGACATATAATACATTATTATGTATTATATGTCTCTGATAATGTGTATATGAGAATTGTACCATGCACGTGATCTTCTTCTTGTCTCCGTATGAGCATCCTTTATAAGGATCACCAACATGAGTTATTGCGTATAAAGGAGGACATTTGGAGCCTGTATAGGTACAGATTAATGTGAGCATAATTGCCTACCCAATTCCCCAGCCAGGCCGTGACGGGTCTTATAACCAGAAAGTTAACCTTCCCTAAACATAATACAATGCATGCAATGTAACAAAATAAAACATACCAGTTTTCTCACACACTCACCTGATTCGCTCAGTCCTCAAAGTATAAAAATTACAAAACTGTAACAAGTGTATTTGATAATAGTTTGAACTGGACTGGCTTGATATCATTCAAATCTTTAAAACACGGAATTATAAGTTACACGTAATAGAGTCCTTGTTTATAATCACTCTGAAATTTCTGTAAAGTTGTCAGGCTGTCAAAATTAAAACAATGAACGCGAATTTAGTGAATTTTTCATGTTTTCGTAAGTTTATTCATCTTGAAATAGGGGCATATTAACCTTACTTGAGAACCTAAAGTTCAACGACTTTTTTTGGACTTGCTTATTCTCTGAACATTTAAGTTTCAAGTTTTATCCCAGCAACCTGTTTTTGTAATGACCTTGTTAGCCAATTTTCAATGTTCACAAAGTTGCAAATTTGACGTTTTAGCCTTTTTAGCTTGTATTTTATACTGCAATGTTAAAAGCCTCTCGCTTCGATTTTTAAAATAGCTCAGGAACCTCGATTTTTGAAACAACAGTCATTATGTTAGGTTTAAACCTCACTGGACATTCCGTATCATTTTAACTCAGGCTTCACTCTAAATTGTGATGTTACGTCTTGTTAACCTTTTTGTAACCCCATATGAACTGCATTTATGTACCTACAACAATGTCAGGTCATCAGAAGGATGTCCAAAATCCAGAACCTTGCATGTATACAGAATGAATGTTACTCTTACTGTATGTTTAGTAATAACACTTGCAACATTACTCTTGCATGGGATATGAATGAAAAATTTGCCACTGAATTGAAAGTAAGCAACATGCAATACATGTAAATGTAAATTCAAATGATATGCAAGCCTGAGGTTTCTTCAGTCTTGAAGGGGTAAGGACTATATAATTAGGGACATTGCATTCTTGATCCACTCACACAATGACGAATAGCTTGAGTGGATCCAGTCATTTTAAAAGGAGAGGGTCATACCACATGCCCCCATTCAAAAACATTCAAAAACATTAATCTTTCAAAATAGGGGGTTTCCGACACACATATCCCCCCTGCCCACCTGGATCCACATTGAATAGGCAGGAGGAAAGCATGCAATTTACTTTAAAAATTGTTGGGAGGAATAGAGAAATTACCAAATTGTATGAAAATAAAAAAAGATAACAATTGTGGTATAATTGCCAATGAAACAACTCTCCACAAGCGAACAAATGGTACAAAAATTATAAATCACATTACAGCCTTCAATAATGAGCAAAGCTAAAACCGCATGTCAGCTATAAAATGCCCCTAAATGGCAAATGTTAAACAACTCAATTGAGAAAAGTAACAGCCTTGTTTACATTTGTATGTACAAAATAATGAACAAAAAACTAAAATAATTTGTGTCCACCAAAATTTTAAATGCTTCTAAGTTTTACACTTTCTCTAATACTGTGATTCCAGCTGTTAACCAACAGACTACAAGTAACAGGTTGTTCACATTGTCTCCATCTGTCACATCAATGTATAAGTGATAAGTATCATTTAAGATATATTTGTTCATTCTAAAATCTTTATTTTAGTATTCAGCTGAATGCTTGGGATAATGAAGACTGAACAAATTTTATCTTTTTATATGTTGTTCATTTTTGGAACATTTACTTGTGTTATTTGCTCTAAATTTGGTAAGTATAATGATTGTCAATGATTGTATACTTTGGTAAATGGTTTTTAATAAGACTTTTGACATGATCTTACAGAGAGAGAGGGTGTCAAATGTATCAACTCTAATACAATACCTAATTTTACTATCCCATGTGTTTTAACAGTATTATATATAAACCAGCATAAGCATGTGGATGAAAATAGGCTGCATTTATTTGCTACTTTAGTTTAGATTTGTCATATTTTAATGTGCAAGTTAAACTGATGTGAGAAATACCAGTTTTTTTGTAGGAACTTTTAGGGGGGGGAGGAAGGAACATTATTAAAATTTGATGGTGGTGCTTATTTAAGAAAGATTGATTGAACATTTAAATGAAATATCCAATTTAAAATGTATGCATGGTGACTGGTAAACAAATAGTGCCTTCCTTCCTCCCCCCCTACATTTATTTTTGGAACAGCCCTAACTGTTAACGCTTAGCTGGAGTAAATAAATTATTTTTCTGAATTTTTAAGCTCTATCATGTCTATATGACTATATATTATATTGATGAATCCAATGGCATTTTCTTTTTAGAATTAACAGCCATAACCATAGCACCAGATGAAACAGACAGTCTTACTAGGTACCAATATACAGCAGAAAAAAATGGAATTAAGACTAAGGTATGTTTTTCAGTCATTCACCAGGTGAGTCATGTCTCAAGTTTACGATAATTTCCTGACTTTTAATCAGTGAAATCAGTCTGCAACCATTTTACAAGATTCTGATCTTATATGAATTATGGAAAAAATAATACCAGTATACTATATTTTATATGCAATAGATTTTGTCCTTGAACAACAAAAATATGAACAATATTTTATAAATAAACTAGGTAAACATGCATGTGGCTATAAAATCAATATATTGAGGGAAAACCCTCTTCCATGTATAAATGGAAATTTAAGAAAAGCCATCTAACGTTATTATACTTCTAGATTGTATTAGTTAATGCAAGGTTTGTTTAGTAGATAAGTAGGGACTTTAAAGGGGATGTTTTTTACATGTTCCAGAAGTTTTTATGACTCACTTTAAAGGGGCTATAGTTGTTTTCAGCCTTTGTCAGGTAAGGTCAAAATGAAAATTGGTATCAACCTTTTTATACGCCCGTCAAAATTTTGACGGGACGTATAATGGTATACAAATGTCCGGTGTCCGTCTGTCTGTCTGTCCGTCTGTCCTGCGTAGACATGTCGCACTGTAACTTGAGAACGACTTATCTAAATTTCATGAAACTTAATATAGTTGTTTTTTATAATGGTCAAATGATCTGTATACTTTTTGGTGAAAATAAGATTTAAACTTTTTGAGTTACGACACTTTGTAACTAAAACAGGGGTGTGTTTTTTTCACATGTCGCACCGTATCTCAAAAACAATTCTTGATTATTGCTTAAAACTTTACACACTTCTTAGTTATATTAATCTTAATATCTGTATACTTTTTGGTGATGATTCAAAATTTCATTTTTGAGTTTTTGAGTATTTTGTAAAAAAGGGGAGGGTTTTTTACATGTCGCGCCGTATCTCAAAAACGATTTATGATTATTGCTTAAAACTTTACACACTTCTTTGTTATATTAATCTAAAGATCTGTATACTTTTTGGTGATGACTCAAAATTTTATTTTTGAGTTATTGAGTATTTTGTAAAAAAGAGGAGGTTTTTTTTTTACATGTCGCGCCGTATCTCAAAAACAATTTATGATTATTGCTTGAAACTGTACACACTTCTTTGTTATATTAATCTTAAGATCTGTATACTTTTTGTCGAGCCTGCAACTTTTGTTGCAGAAAGCTCGACATAGGGATAGTGATCCGGCGGCGGCGGCGGCGGCTACGGCGGCGGCTACGGCGGCGGCGTTAGCTAACTTCTTAAAAGCTTTATATTTTAGAAGTTGGAAGACCTGGATGCTTCATACTTTGTATATAGATGCCTCATGTTACGAAGTTTCCGTCAGTCATATGTCCAATGTCCTTGACCTCATTTTCATGGTTCAGTGACCACTTGAAAAAAAAGTTCAGATTTTTTGTAATGTTGAATTCTCTCTTATTATTAGTAATAGGATAACTATATTTGATATGTGCGTACCTTGCAAGGTCTTCATGTCTGTCAGACAGTTTTCACTTGACCTCGACCTCATTTCATGGATCAGTGAACAAGGTTAAGTTTTGGTGGTCAAGTCCATATCTCAGATACTATAAGCAATAGGGCTAGTATATTTGGTGTATGGAAGGACTGTAAGGTGTACATGTCCAACTGGCAGGTGTCATCTGACCTTGACCTCATTTTCATGGTTCAGTGGTTATAGTTAAATTTTTGTGTTTTGGTCTGTTTTTTTCATACTATATGCAATAGGTCTACTATATTTGTTGTATGGAATGATTGTAAGGTGAACATGTCTAGCGGGCAGATGTCATGTGACTTTGACCTCATTTTCATGGTTCAGTGGTTATAGTTAAATTTTTGTGTTTTGGTCTGTTTTTTTCATACTATATGCAATAGGTCTACTATATTTGTTGTATGGAATGATTGTAAGGTGTACATGTCTAGCGGGCAGATGTCATGTGACCTTGACCTCATTTTCATGGTTCAGTGGTCAAAGTTAAGTTTTTTGAGTTTTGGTCTTTTTATCTAATACTATATGCCATAGGTCAACTATATTTGGTGTATGGAAATATTTTATGATCTTTATGTCAGTAGCGCAGGTTTCTTTTGACCATGACCTCATTTTCATGGTTCATTGCACAGTGTTAAGTTTTTGTGTTTTGGTCTATTTTTCTTAAACTATATGTAATAGGTCAACTATATATGTTGTATAGAAGCATTGTTTGCTGTACATGTCTGCCTGGCATGGTTCATCTGACCTTGACCTCATTTTCAAGGTTCATTGGTCTTTGTTTAGTTATCTTGGTTAATGTTAAGTTTATGAGACAGTTGTAATAAAGCTTTATACTTAGGACTATCAACATAATATCAATGATTAGTATAGAAGGCGAGACATTTCAGTGTGTGCACTCTTGTTGGTTTGATTCAGAATTTTATTTTAGTGATATTTGTTTAAAAAAAAAAACAGGGTGGAGGGGGTTTTACATGTCCCGCCGTGTCTCAAAAGCAATAAATTTACAGGTAATTGCTTAAAACTTTCTCAGAAACTATTTATGATTATTGCATAAAACTTCCACACAAGACGTTGGGCGTATCATGCGCTCATGGCGCAGCTGTTTATTGTAAACATGATATACTGTGTGATGCTTTTTCAGATTCATTACTTAACAACTTCCTGTTTTTACCAAATCCTTAAAAGTTCTTTAACAAAATTTAATGGCCATGTACATTTATTTACCAGTATGAATTTTCATCATATTAATTTTATAGACATGTGGTTCTGCGTTGCATATTAACTGCAATTTTAAGTTGTTGAAAAATCATTTTAGAGTATTTTCATGCATGCCACTTTATTATTTGTACTCTTCTTTTTAACCATGATGCATTTTTGTAGTTGGGGAGCATGATCAGTGGCTATAATAAGCATCACAAAGATATCTGTCAAAATTAGAAACTTTAAGAATACAAAAGATTCCATGTACATATAATAATTTGTAAATATGAGTTATGTTCTGAGCTCCTTCCAATGATTGTTTGGTTACAGATATTCTATTAATTCCTCTGTTGTACTACATTGTAATGCCATGTAATGATATATTGATACACATCATTTAAGTATTAGCTGGTTAAGTATAAACACAATGTATAAGTAATTGGTTAATGTTAAACAACAGATGTTAAAACCTACATGTCAGTAGGACAACCGGATGTGCCTTTTTGGCCAAAATGTGATTCGGCGGCGCTCAGTAGTCCTACGCCGAATATTGGACTTTTTTGCGTCGGCCGACGTCAGCTGAAAAATGGCGCGCTTTTGTAAAAACATTTCATTCGTTTACAGCAAAGTACCGGCGGTAAATGCTGTTGATTGTAAGCACATTTATAAAAGAAAAATATATGAGTTTACTTATTATTTACATGTTTGAACAAAAAAATAAAAGAAAATCTTATTTTTTCACATCTGAACCTAGAATTTCGGATTTCGATATTCTGCACTGTAGAATTAAATAGCGATATTAAAAAGGGGTACAAAAAAAAGCCTATCCTTCAATAACCTTAAATTTTTTACATCGTAATTTTGCTGGTTTTTCAAATCGAAATCCGTAAAGAAAAGGGGTGTCCAAAGTAGGGCAAAAAATTGTACCCATTTTAAAGTAGGGGTCTAAGTTTTTTGAAGGTTTTTCCTTGCATGGCGGGTAGAATTAGCAATTGGAAAAGATTCTGTTTTTAAAGTAAATATTCATTCAACTATGAAGAATAGCTGAATCCTTACATATGTAACCCCTATAAAAATATCAATATGTGTCAATAAATTGTAAAATTATAGATTTTTTTCGAAATTGAAGAAGACGCCATTTTCGCCTATTTCTCTATTACGTCTATTGGTCTGTTATAATTATTAGATGATTCTAAAAAATCTCCGCCTCGATTTTTTTTATACTTTCATTTTATAATCTTTGGTACATAATGCAGATGTTATGAAAAAATTAGGCACTTCTATCGAGTAGAAATGGAGAACGGTCATCTTTATTTTGTATATCCCCACTATGGGGGCGTGGTCATTCTTTCACCTTGATTCTGAAGTACACGATAGCTATTCATCTCTCGAAATTAATTATCAAATAAATATCATTGAAACAAAATGAATATATTTTAAGACATCAATAAATTTTAAGTGCTACTGATTTTTTAACAGAATATGCCGGAATCGACCCCATCCGATGTTGTCTCAATACATAGATCAACGTTGTCAATTTCCGGCGCCGAAAATGTCAACGTAAAATGTCATTAAAAGTTGGAATCTTTTCTTCTTTGTGTCAATTTTGTTTTTCTTAATGTCAAGAAAGTCATGCAATATGTTGAATCCATATCAACGTTATACCAAAACAGGCCTTACTTGGTAAACTAACAGTTTGAGGCCTACATCATCACCATGAGATTGACTTGTTGACATCGTACTTGTAGTTGATCAAGATTCATTTCATGCATGTTGTTACCAGGTTACCGGTCGCTGAGTTTTTAAAATGAACAACTTATCTGTTTGGTCATATCGATTTCTTTCATAATTTTCCTTTCGTTCGTTAATACAATTATCGTTATGTGTTTTTATTTGTTTTGTTTCCTTTTTTTGGTCAAAAAGGGGGTTGGGGTGGGGTGCTCTTTTAATTTTATCAAAGACATGCGTGATTTTTAGGGGCTTATGGTTCTCAATTTCTGGTTTGCAGTTAAGGTTCAATATCTACTTGACTTTACTTATTTCAAATCTGCAGTTTCTTAGATCAATGATTATTTATAATTACTATATTAGTAATACAAATATATAGTAATATATTTTGCATAGGGGGAGGGGTGACCATTTGCTTTTCTAGGTATGACTAGGTTGTGGGAATTCAAAGAGAATCCTGGTGTGTTTGTTTTAGTGCTAATATAAAAAAGAAGATGTGGTATGATTGCCAATGAGACAACTATCCACAAAAGACCAAAATGACACAAACATTAACAACTATAGGTCACCGTACGGCCTTCAACAATGAGTCTTTCAAACAATTGCTTGTCTCTCCTAGGTGCTTTACCTTTATATCCATTCAAAGGTACCTGTTCAATTTTTTTTTGTTATTTTGTTTACTGTAAATTATTTGAATGAAGTATGTAAAAGTTTGTTGCCAACTTTTTTAATAAACCGCATAAACCATAACATTGGGGATCTATAGGATTTTTTTCTAGATTGACTATTTATTAATTTGCATCCATTGCATCATATGATTTTATTTCTAAATATATTTCACTTTTGCATACAGACACAGAATATATTCCTTTTCAGGTCTTCTTGTGTCATGTTATTTAGGGGTCTTTTGTATATGTAGCTTACTATACGTTATTGGTTCTGCTAAAATAAATGTTGAAGGCTGATCATAAAATATTTCCATACACCAAATATAGTTGACCAATTGCATATAGTATTAGAAAAAAGACCAAAACTCAAAAACTTAACTTTGACCACTGAACCATGAAAATGAGGTCAAGGTTAGATGACACCTGCCAGCTAGATATGTTCACCTTACAATCATTCCATACACCAAATACAGTAGACCTATTGCATACAGAATAAGAGAAAAACAGACCAAAACTCAAAAACTTAACTATAACCACTGAACCAAGAAAATGAGGTCAGGTCAGATGACACCTGCCAGTTGTACATGTACACCTTACAGTTCTTCCATACACCAAATATCCTAGACCTATCTCTTATAGTATTTGAGATATGGACTTGACCACCAAAACTTAACCTTGTTCACTGATCCATGAAATGAGGTCGAGGTCAATTGAAAACTGCCTGACGGGCATGAGGACCTTGCAAGATATGACATACCAAATATAGTTATCCTATAACTTATAATGAGAGAGAATTCAATATTACAAAAAATCTTAACCTTTTTTTCAAGAAGTCACAGAACCATGAAAATGAGGTCTAGGACATTGGACATGTAACTGACCGAAACTTCTTAACATGAGGCATCTATATACCAAGGATGAAGCATCCAGGTCTTTCAACCTTCTAAAATATAGAGCTTTTAAGTAATTATCTAACATCGCCGCCTTAGCAGCCGGATCACTGTCCCTTTGTCTAGCTTTCTGCAACAAACATTCGCAGGCTCGACAAAAATGAGGAATCTTATAAATTATACAACAGTGATATTCCTTTGAAATTTTTTTTTCATGAAAACAACTGAGACAATAATCTGAATTTTTTACTAAATATGGTGACATTTCACTGTCACTTATGCACATTTTAATGTTGATGAGTCTTGCATATTTCAAAATCCTCTTTTTACTACACATTGAGCCCGTAGTCAGCTTAAGACTGAGTTAAGTTTCATTTATTCAAATCCTGCACAAGTTCAACAAAAATGTCTGCTAATAAGTCTTGAACCACCTCGGTTACCATTCTGTACATGAATATATCTCTCATAACAAATTTCATATAAATTTTGCTGATTCCAGGTATCAAAATTTTCATCCTCCAGTAAAATTATTTTTCTGACAGGATGTGTTGTGTACTGAAAAAAAAAAAAAAAAATTGTTATTATTAAATTAAGTTTGTTGATTCAATTGAAAAGTAAGGATGAATGATAATTAAATTATATTATATTTCATTGTTATTGGCATCTTTGACCAAAATATGGTCTGCTTAAGTCATTCTCTTATCTGAAGAAAATGGTCAATTTTATTAAACCACTTCATTCTCATGGATATGATGCACATCAAGTAAGAGTTAATTCCCTTATATTGTTTTTTTTATCTTTATAAATTAATTTTAAGTTACAGCACCCTTCATTCTTGAAATTTGGTTTTACATCCAAATGAAACTATATTGAAATTATACAGCATAGATAATAGTATGAAATCTTTAAACTATTAAAAGTATACCATTTGGCCTTCAAGTCTGTGTATGATTTGACCTATAAATGTGCATTTCATAAATAAATATAAACTATAAATTTTAACTTCCATTCCCAATATATTCCATTGGCAATTTTCTTGTCTGACTGTTAAATGTAAGATA